>NC_081575.1:638195-739000 GCF_022355385.1 Mustela nigripes | reverse complement strand
AAAAAAATAAAAAAAAAAAAAAAAAAAAAAAACAGAAATAGAAGGAAAACTTTCAGACTCTATGAGGTCAGCATTACCTTGATACCAAAAGCAAAGACCCCACCAAAATAGAGAATTACAGACCAATATCCCTGATGAACATGGATACAAAAATTCTCATTAAAATATTAGCCAACAGGATCCAATAGCACATTCAAAGGATTATACACCATGACCAAGTGGGATTTGGGGTGCAAGGCTGCAAGGCTGGTTCAACATCCAGAATCAATCATTGTGATACATTACATAAATAAAAGAAAGGACAAAGACCATGTGATCCTCTCAATAGATGCAGTAAAAGCACTTGACAAAGTACAGCATCCTTTCTTGATTAAAACTCTCCATAGTATAGAGATGGGGGAACATACCTCAATATCATAAAAGCCATATATGAAAAGCAAAAACAAACAAGCCAAAAAACCCAGACACATGAACTACTGGACTTCATCAAGGTAAAAAGCTTTTATGCAGCAAAGGAAATAGTCAACAAAACCAAAAGACAACCAACAGAATGGGAGAAGATATTTGCAAATGACATATCAGATAAAGGGCTAGTGTCCAAAATCTATAAAGAACGTATCAAACTCAACACCCAAAGAGCAAATAATCCAATTAAGAAATGGGCAGAAGACATGAACAGACATTTCTGCAAAGAAGACATCCAGATGGCCAACAGACACATGAAAAAGTGCTCCACATCACTCGGCATCAGGCAAATACAAATCAAAACCACAATGAGATACCACCTCACACCAGTCAGAATGGGTAAAATTAACAAGTCAGGAAACAACAGATGTTGGCGAGGATTCAGAGAAAGGGGAACCCTCCTACACTGTTCATGGGAATGCAAGCTGGTGCAGCCACTCTGGAAAACTGTATGGACGTTCCTTGAAAAGTTAAAATAGAGCTACCCAATGACCTAGCAATTGTGCTATTAGGTATTTACCTCAAAGATACAAATGTAGTGATCCGAAGGGTAGGTGCAACCCAATGTTTATAGGAGCAATGCCCACAAGAGCCAAATTATGTTACGAACCCAGGTGCCCATTGACAGACGAATGGATAAAGAAGATGTGGGGTGTGTGTGTGTGTGTGTGAGAGAGAGAGAGAGAGAGAGAGAGAGAGAGCGAGTGTGTGTGCGTGTGTGTGTGTGCGCGCAAGCGAGCAATGGAATATTAGACAGCCATAAAAAATGAAATCTTGCTATTTGCAATAACATGGATGGTACTAGAGGGTAGTTAAGTGAAATAAGTCAATCAGAAAAAGACAATGATCAGAGGTGGATTTTAAGATAAGTGAAATTTTAAAAACAAAAGAGCGAGGATCATAGGTGGAAAGAGTGAAAAGTAAAACAAGAGGAAATCAGGTAGACAAACCATAAGAGAGTCTTAATTATAGGAAACAAACTGAGGGTTGCTGGAGGGGAAGGGGTGTGGGGGGACTGGTAACTGGGTGATAGACATTAAGGAGGGCATATGATGTAATATAACTGGGTATTATGTAAGACATGAATCACAGGTCTGTACCTCTGAAACCAATAATACATTATATGTTAATTAATTGAATTTAAACTTTAAAATGTTTTTAAAAAGATAAAAAGCTTGTGTATAGCAAAGGAAATGACAAAACTAAAAGAGAACCTACTGAATGGGAGAAGATATTTGCAAATGACATATCTGACAAAGGGTTAGTATCCAATAGTTAGAAAGAACTTATAAAACTCAACACCCCAAAAATGAATCATCCAATTAAAAAATGGGCAGAAGACCTGAACAGATATTTTCCAAATAAGACATCCAGATGGCCAATAGACATATGAAAAGGTGTTCATCATCACTCATCATCAGGGAAATGCAAATCAAAGCTACAATAAGAGATGACCTCACACTTTAAAATCAACAACACAAGAGACAGCAAGTATTGGCAAAGTTGTGGAGAAAGAGGAACCCTCTTACAACGGTGGGAATGCAAACTGATGCAGTCACCCTGGGAAACAGTATGGAGGTTCCTCAAAACATAAAAATAGAGCTACCCTATGACCTAGCAATTGCACTATTAGGTATTTACTACAAAGATACAAATGTAGTCATCTGAAGGGACACCTACACTCCAATGTTTATAGCAGCAATGTCCACAATAGCCAAACTATGGAGCAAGCCCAGATGTCCATCAGCATATGTAGGGTGTGTGTGTGTGTGTGTATACGTACACATATGGAATATTACTCAGCCATCAACAAGGATGAAATCTTGCCATCTGCAATGACATAGATGGAGCTCGAGAGTATTATGCTGAGCAAAATCAGTCAGAGAAAGACAAATGCCATAGGATTTCACTCATATGTGGAATTTAAGAAACAAAACAAACAAGCGAAGGGAAAAAGAGAGGCAAACCAAGACAGACTCTTAACTACGGAGCACACTGAGGTTACCAGATAAGACAAGGTGGGGGGATGAGTGAGATAGATGATGGGGATGAAGGAGGGCACTTGTCCTGATGAGCACTGGGGGTTGTATGGAAGTACTGAATCACCACATCATACATTTGAAACTAATATAACACTGTATGTTAACTATATTGGAATTAAAATTAGGAAATAATAAAAAATAAAATTAAAACAGCATTGAGACATCACTTTTCACCCACCAGATAGGCAGGATTTTTAAAAACTGTCAATGTCTAGGGACACCTGGGTGGCTCATTTGGTTAAGTGTCTGCTTTCAGCTCAGGTCATGATCCCAGGGTCCTGGGGTCAAGCCCTGAGTTGGGCTCTCTGCTCAGCAGGGAGTCTGCTTCTCCTTCTCCCTTTGCAGCTTCCTCTGCTTTTGTTCTCTGAGTCTCTGTCAAATAAATAAATAAATAAATAATCTTTTAAAAAAAACTATCAATGTCTAGATATCAATAATATGGGAAATTATACTTTCATATATAGGAGTATGAATTATAACTTCATTTGGGGACAAAAGTGTGGCTATCTATTAAACACGGAAATACATACACTGTGACTCAGAAATTCCAGTTTGAAATCAGTGAACTTGAAGATAGGTCAACAGGAAATATCCATTTTGCAGATAAGATCAAGAAAGAAAAAAATATGGTGAAAATATTCAGGCCTGTGGGACAATACCAAAATACCATTCATGTAATTAGAGACCCAGGAAAGGAGACAGAGAACAGGGTAGAATTTTTTTTTTTTTGAAGAAATAATGACAATGATCTTTCCAAATTTGTAAAAATATAACTTTATGGATCCAGGAAGATCAGCAAACCGCAAATAGGATAAATATGAAGAAAATCACAGTCAGAAAACAATAACATACAGGGGAAGAATAATTCAATGAAATCTAAATTTAGCCATTATGAAGGCCAGAAGATAGTAAAATAAGATTTTTCAAAGTGCTCAAAGGAATAAAAAGCCCTCTCAACCTAGAATTCTCCATCTAGCAAAATTAGCCTTCAAAAGTGAGGACAAAATAGACACTTCCAAATAAAATAAAACTAAGAGAATCTATATCTAAGCATACTTGCACTACAAGGGATGCTAAAGGAATTCTTTAGATTGAAGAGAAGTGATCTGAATGGAAGTGATGCCGGATGGAAATCTGGATCTTTAGGTAGGCATAGGAAGCACTGGTAATCATAAATAATTGAGTAAATATGAAGGAGTATTTTCCCCCATATTTTTCTAAAATTATGTCACGGTTTAAAGCAAAAATTATAGCATTTTCTTGTGTGTATTGTAAAGTATCAGCACCAAGGACAGTGACCATCCAGTACACACCAACTGTGGTAAGGCCCAGTATAACTTTAGTGCTCTTGAGACCGTGACCTCATATATATCTACAAGTCAGTAGGACTTAATAAAACTGATCTACCGCTTACCTTTTGGCAATCTCCCTGAGTGCAAAGGACTGACATCAGTGATCCCATGAGGGTAGATGTTATAAGGCCGGCTTGCTTGATTCTTAAATATTATCTGAAAGTATAAATGAAATACACGATCAAGTCCTCAAGCAACTAGGACTGACAGGAAGAGTGTAGATTATCTATCTTTGGAAGACAAAAGCAACTTTATATCCAGATTATAGGGGTTTGAGCCCAGAGAGACTTTCCATAACATTGCTCAGACAGCTACTTGTTAGGTGTTTCATTTCCATTTCCTTAAAGTTATTTCAATTGTTTCAGGAAGTATCCCTTGCACATTCTCAAACTAATTGAAATTTGAATGTCTGCTGAGGGCACCGCTTCCCCTCAGTCTTATTCCACCATTTGGGTACTAAATTCCCCAAGAGTGAAGAGGAAAACAGTGACTCAGGTGATAAAATCTTCACTGAACAGGCAGGCATGACCAGGATTACACGTTTAAGGACGGCTGGCAGTCAGCGTTATCTGATTGCATGAGCTTTAAATGGGAGGAGTGCCAGAAGAGTAGGAACACTGGATACATCAGAGCAGTCCCTAGATCTGAGGCTGGGTACAATATGAGGAGGAAAAACCAACTTCCAACTGCATTCTTATCTTAAAACCCACTCACTTGGTAAAACCCATTAAAGAGCTGATTCCTTGCCTGCAGTTAGGCAGCAGAATGATTTAGAAGAAAAATCACGCAGCTCTGCAATCAGCCTTTTAAAATTCATGATCACAAACATCAAATGATCACTCAAGTTACTGAGGTATCCTGTTAGGGTTTCCTAGAAATTAATCTTCCCACTTCCTTAGTTGATTAATATTTGGTTTCAGAGTCTCACTCTTGGATGCTTCTGTTTTCACTGAGAAAGGAAATTCCTTGTCCTCCTACCATCAAATCAATCCACCTATATGCATGTGAGATCAACTCCTAATGCCAGCATCTCCTTTTTTGTGCAATAAAGTTGGAGCATCTTCCATTTTAAGAACTTCCCTTTGAACAAAATATAGAGCCCAGAAACAGATCCATACAAATACGGTCAAATGACACCCACATAAAAAAAAAAAAAAAAGAAAAGAAAAAAGAGAGAAAGAAAAAGAAACTAGACACAGACCTTACACCTTTTACAAAAATTAAACCCAAATAATTACATACCTACATAATTTTTTGTTTTTTTTATAAATATTTTTATTTATTTATTTGACAGAGAGAGATCACAGGTAGGCAGAGAGGCTGGCGGGGTGGGGGTGGGGAAGCAGGCTCCCTGCTGAGCAGAGAGCCCGACGAGGGACTTGATCCCAGGACCCATGAGACCATGACCAGAGCCGAAGGCAGCAGCTTAACCCACTGAGCCACCCAGGTGCCCCCATACCTACATAATTTTTTAAGAACTCTTCTGAATGTGAGCTGTCTCTACTTCCCCATTTATTTGCCTGTTTAACCATTTACTAATATTAGTAATGATTCATGGATATTTATTTTATACTTTGGGGTTTAATCCAATACTACTTTATTTTATTGTTCAAATTCTTCCACCTTGGCCATTAGAAACTTTGTAAATTGACTCCTGTGTCCTTTGACATTGTCCTATTCTTTTATTTTTGAGTACTTTTTAAAAAAACATTTTATTTATTTATTTGATAGAGAGAGAGATCACAAGTAGGCAGAGAGGCAGGCAGAGAGAAAGGGAAGCAGGCTCCCTGCCGAGCAGAGAGGCCAAAGCGGGTCTTGATCCCAGGACGCTAAGCTCATGACCTGAGCTGAAGGCAGATGTTTAACCCGCTGAGCCACCCAGGCACCCCTTATTTTTTGAGTACTTTCTTATTATACTCAGAATTATACCGATGTCTCCAACTCTAATCCAGAATCACATGATTTATTCTAGTCTGATTTTATTATTTTTAATATTTTATTTTTATTTATTTATTTGACAGAGAGAGATCACAAGCAGGCAGAGAGGCAGGCAGAGAGGCAGGTGGGGGGGGAGCAGGCTCCCCACTGAGCAGAGAGCCCGATGAGGGGCTTGATCCCAGGACCCTAGGATCATCACCTGAGCTGAAGGCAGAGGCTTAGCCCACTGAGCCACACAGGCGCTCTAGTCTTATTTTATTATTACCCTTTTCAGTAATGAGAAATCTGATTCCCACCAAGCATCATCCATTTACTTATTCTTCAAACAGTAACAGTTTTGTCTATTTCTTTCCAATCTGAAAACTCTATTTTTTCTCCTGAGAACACTGGCTAGGATTTCTATTAAAATATCAAATAGAGATGTGTTCTATCCTGATCTTTAACAGAAGTATTTACCCCAAAGATACAGATGTCATGAAAAGAAGGGCCATCTGTACCCCAATGTTTATAGAAGCAATGGCCACGGTCACCAAACTGTGGAAAGAACCAAGATGCCCTTCAACGGACGAATGGATAAGGAAGATGTGGTCCATATACACTATGGAGTATGATGCCTCCATCGGAAAGGATGAATACCCAACTTTTGTAGCAACATGGGCAGGACTGGAAGAGATTATGCCGAGTGAAATAAGTCAAGCAGAGAGAGTCAATTATCATATGGTTTCAGTTATTTGTGGAGCATAACAAATAGCATGGAGGACATGGGGAGTTAGAGAGGAGAAGGGAGTTGGGGGAAATTGGAAGGGGAGGTGAACCATCAGAGACTACGGACTCTGAAAAACAATCTGAGGGTTTTGGAGGGGATGGAGTTGGGGGTTGGGGAGCTTGGTGATGGGTTTTAAGGAGGGCACTATTGCATGGAACACTGGGTGTGGTGCATAAACAATGAATCTTGGAAAAGAAATTAAATTTAAAAAAAAGAGTAGGATTTCTGAGTTTCACTACCAAGTATAATGGTGACTATAGGTTTTCCGCACATCTTTATTAGGATAAGGATGTCCCTTGCAATCCCAATTTCTTATGACTTTTTATTATGTATTAATCATTTTCTACATATAAGATCATGTCATCTGCAAATAAAGACAGTATTATTTCTTCCTCTCCAATCCAAATGTCCCTAATTCCTGTTTTTATTGTTGTTGTTGTTGTTGCTGTTGTTTTGTTTTTGGCTTACTGCACTAGTTTCCAATACAACATTAAATAGAAGTGACAAGAGTAGGCCATTAATTTTTTTCCCCAGTCTTGGGGGGAAAACAATCTTTCACCATATAATAAATTTTTAAAAATGTTCTTCATCAAACAAGGACCCTACCTTCTGTTGCTAGTTCACTGGAATATTTTTCATCTTGAATGGGTAGTGGATTTTGTCAAACTGTTTTTCTTCACTTATTATGTAATCATGTGCTCTTTGTTCTTTATTTGATTAATATGGTATATGGCCTTAGTATTTGTATATTGAACCATCCTGCATTATTGTGGAATAAATCCCACTTGATCATGGCATATATTCTTGTAAAATTGTTGCTAGATTTGGTATACTAATGTATTGTGCAAGATTGTTGCATCTCTATTCATGAGGGATATTGCATTATAGTTTTCTTTAGAATTTTGAGACTTGCTGGGGCACCTGGGTGGCTCAGTCGTTAAGCGTCTGCTTTTGGATAGGGTTATGAATAACCTATAAGTATAAAGAATAAAATAGACTATTTTTATTCTCTGGAGGTGATTAAGGCATTCCAAGGCAGAAATCATAAATGAAAGATACCCAGAATATTATAAATAAAAAGACTGATAAAAGATCTTGAATACTATAGGGGCCCCTGGGTGGCTCAGTCAGTTGAGTCTCTGTCTTCAGCTCAGGTCATGATCCCTGGGTCGTGAGATCAAGTCCCACCTCAGGTTCCCTACTCAGAGGGGAGTCTGCTTCTCCCTCTCCCCATGCTTCTTGCCCCTGCTCATGCGTGTGCGCTCTCTCTCTCTCTCTGTCAAATAAATAAATAAAATCTTAAAAAAAGAAGATCTTGACTGTATAAAGACTAAAAATCTTTGTAGGACAAAAGTGCAAGGGACATACTGAGAAAATTTTTGAAAAATAACAACAATGTGCCAATATCCACATTGTATAAAGCCTTTTACAAACATGTAAGCAAGAGACGACCATTCTAATAGAAAACTAGACAAAATTTCAGGCAATTTGCAGAGGGTGTCATGTAAATAGTCAACAAACAAACAAACATGAAACAATATGCAATTTCACTACTAAGCAGAGAAATGCAAATGAAGACAATATATAAATACTTACCTCATCAAATTGGAAAATTTTCTGAAGGCTTATAATAGATACTGTCAATGATGTGCGGAAAGCACAGTAAGACACTATTGGTGAGGGTATAAATTGCGGCAGAACTGCTGAAGGCACTTTGGTAGTATCTAACAAAACTCCACACTGAGTTTTGTGTGAAGGCACAAAAAGGCAGTCCTTGAGTACAGTCTTTGGACCCCTACATTGACTTGAGCCCCCATGGCCTACGGCCCGCTTATCACCCTGCTGGATCCGTCTCAGGGAGTAGTACTCCTTTGTTCTGCTTAGGCACAGGCATCAGTGGCCCGCAGGCAGGCCCTCAGCTTTCAGTATTTCAGTATTTCAGACTCCCTGGGGGAGGAGTTGGGATCCTTCTGTCTCAGCATAAGAGGGCTACACAGAGGCCAACTGCCCTTCGCTGGCTGCTGAGGGATATCTGTTACCAAGATGCTGTGGGCAGAGTGTTTGGATTTCTCTTCCTAGCACTGGTACTACTCCAGCACTGGTAATAGTTTCATGGTGTTCTGCTCAATACTCCATGTATAATGATCAGCGTCCTTCACAACATTTCGGAGCGGCTGAGTTGACACAAACAACCCTCTATCTCCAAATTGATTGTGAAAAAATAAACCTCTATTTTTTTTTAAACCAAGGCTTATTGAGTTTCCTGTTCTTTGCAGCATAAGCCTTCTTAATACCTTGTATCAGGGGTCAGCAGACATTTTCTGGATTTTCCAGATTTCATGAGCCATATCTAGTCTCTGTCACATGTTTGTCTTATTCTTACTATTCTTTACAACTCTTTAAAAAGGTAAAATCCAGGGCACGTGGGCAGCTCAGTGGGTGAAGTGTCTGCCTTCGGCTCAGGTCATGATCACAGAGTCCTGGGATCCCTTCAGTGATCCAAAAGCATACTATGAGCCAAATTAGGCTCATAGGCCATAGTCTGCTGATTCCTATACTACATGATTAGTGGGAAATAATTATATAAGGATATGTATCAAAGACCATGTACTGTTTCAAAGGGGTGACATGTTTAATGGGTGGCATTACATTTGTATTCTACATACTCCTATTTTTAAAACAAATGTATAATCTGTATTTATTTGTATAATATTTATAATTTTTAGAAGATCATATCCATTGAAACACAAGGCTCAATTATGAAGCTTTTAGAAACTCAGAATTCTCCAGACTTTGTCTTCGTAATTACCCAATGTTATTTCTCTTCAACTTACCACCAGTGTGTCTCCAACTTCTCCATATAGTAAAGGTCCCAGTATTCCTGATTCATACTGAACAGCTTCACGAGTCTTAAATGTTTCATCTGTGTATGCCATAAATCGGACTTTTTTGTACTTCCTACCAATCCGCTGAGGACCATTGTTCAAATACAGATTTTTATAACTTCTGCATGAGACACAAACAGATGAGATGTTGGGATGGAGGACTCTAAGTAGAGGAGGCTAAAATCCAGCTCTAAAAGAGCTGAAATGATTTAATCGGTGGAAAGGCATGAGAAAAATACAAGTATGCCTGACGCTTAGCTACGTTAGTAAGGCTGTCTTATTTGACCCCGCATCTATACCTAACCATAAACACGGCTTGAAGATTGGTTGCTTTGAATAATTGGGAATAACCTTTTAAAAATGAGGACGAGTTCACACCAAGTGTTAAGAGGTGCTTACCCATCGCTGCGGGCGGGGTCTGAGGGAGCATAGTCCCAGTCCTCCTCTTCGGCAGCAATATAGTGCACCCAAGTTTTGGGGTGCTTCTTGGCAACTGAGCGGATTTGCATGAGAGGAGAGGAGTTGTCGTCGTCAAAGCTAATCACGTCCATGTCAGAGTCATAAAGATCTTCATCATAATTTTCCTCTTCCTTAGTTTTCATCCGTAGTTGGGGCTCCTCTGGGCAGCTATCTACTTTGACATAAGCTTCCATACCACCTGGGATCAGACAAACCCAACAATGTCAGATTCCTATAAGACTTGCCTTAGCTTCTACAACTTTGTTGTCTCTCACCGGGCCTTCAGCACCCTCTCCTAAGTGTTCCCTTCCCCACACAAATAGCCTTATCTTGCCACTCCCCCATAGCTGCTACTTTCGGGTTATGATCTTTGCACTCATCACTTCCCTTCTGCCTGATTCTCCTCCATTCTATGTTTTATCCCTTTTTTAAGACTCACTCATTTGCTCTTATAATATATATATTATAATGATTTCTGTATGTATTCCACTGAATTATGATACAAACCATTGGTTTAATAGGTTTATTAGGAAAAGTGTCATTGTACATATAAATTTTAAGACATTCCAAGCTCATAAAAACATGAAAAGGTACAACTTAACAGTTAAGGAAATATAAGTTTAAGGTGGTACCTGGGCGGCTCAGTTAAAGCCTCTGCCTTCGGCTCAGGTCATGATCTCAAGGTGCTGGGATCAAGCCCCGCATCAGGTTCTCTGCTCAGCAGGGAGCCTGCTTCACCCTCTATCCCTGCCTGCCTTTCCACTGACTTGTGATCTCTCTCTGTCAAATAAATAAATAAATAAATAAAATCTTTCCAAAAAATATATATATGTTTTATATATATATATGTGTGTGTGTGTGTGTGTGTGTGTGTGTGTGTGTTTTGAAAGATTTTATTGTATATGTTTTATATATATATATATTTTGAAAGATTTCATCTTTTGAGAGAGAGACCTCCTCAGGATCATGACCTGAGCCGATGGCAGTTGCTTAACCAACTGAGCCACCCAGGCATCCCATATGTTATATATTTTAAGAGCATGTCTGCCTAGGACCAGTTGCAAGCCCTACAACAAGTCTACTCAACACTCAAGTTCACCTTTGGCTTTATACTATGTGGAGATTAATAATTCCCACCCAAGCTATGCTATAGGGCTATTTTGAAAATCGATACTAACACAGACCTTACTAGATGATGGGGAATATGGTAGATTTCAGGAGGGGCAAGCAACTAGTCTGGGGTTCATATGGCTTTAAACATCATTCATTCTAGATCTAAAAATGTCTGTGGTCCAATAAGACAAAACATTTTTCTGAAAAATGAAGATTAAAATCAGTGGGAAAAAGTCAAAACAATAAAACATTAAGTAAACTCCTCAAACTAGGTAATGACCAACCTGCATCCAAGTAAATGAGTTATTCCTCTGCAACTTTAGGATCAACTTCCTTTGTCCTCTAACATCTTGTCAAAATCGTCATAAATATTATACAACAGATGAGGAAAGAGGCCCTACTCTTCATCACTATGGGGAACTATAAACAAGGCAACATTGCTCATAGATCATAAGGGGAAAATAGTGGAGACAGAGCCAGATCAAATCTCTTTTCCAAGGCAAGGAATTTGAAGACTGCTAGAACAAACAAGTGCTGTTACACATGACATTTTCCTCCAACAATCCTCATGGGCCACCACAGAGGAGAAGATGAAGAGGGCTGTTAGAATGGGCCAGCATAAAGAGTTAGCAGAGTAAATACACAAGAAGGAAAATGGGGGTGGGGAGATCGTGTTACATGAATTTTCAGTCTGTAGCTACAAATGAGGTCACATTAACAACAGTTTGAAACTGTATTGTTGCCCCAACTTGCTTAGACAGGCCCTCTAATCCTGTGCAAAGTCCTCATGAAGAAGTCTGAAAGCCTCACAGGGTGTTTCACATACGCTCACCAACTTCCACTCCCACACTGCTTCTCCCAGGGTCCGCTATTCCTGACAGGCTCTTTATTTCCCATGTCTCTCACCTCCTTCCAGGTAGTGCTGGGGTGCCTCTGTGTTTACCTGTAGTCTGGAGTTTCACCATGCTGCGATATCCTCTTGTCTTTGCTATTCATTGCTCTGGACATCACTACCATCACTAAACTAAAAATTCCCCAGTACTACTAACACTCAAGCCCTCTTACATTCAAGGTACAATAGACAGTAAAAGAAGAGCTGAATATTTATAATACTCATTTTCAAGATCAACAGATATTACCATGTTGGTGGGAAGGGATATGACAAAATAGTAGAAACTGGCCGAGGTCCATCAGGAATGTCTGAGCAGTCAGGAAAGTTATCGGTGAGATCTCCAAGGAGGCCTGGCGATGGTTTCTCACAAGAAATGTGTGACCTTCAAGAAAAATTGAGTGTACTTCGGGGGTGGTGCCCATTCCAATCACATGCCAATAAATTGATCTTTTGTGACATCCAGTCAGACCTATAACATAGGAATAAGACAGTTATGGTCAAGAAGTAGAGAACTTGAAATGGAAAACACATCTCTAGGATAGGATGGACAAATTGACCTTCAAATTTTATTACTGACTGGAACCCAACTTTCCAAGGATGCTAGGGTACTGCCCAGCTAAAGCGCTTGCCAAGCTCTTTTGTCCTTGGCCTCTGTGCGAACACCTCTCTGGGTTTTTCCCCCTATTGTTTGGATAGCTTCTTCTTTTGCCTCCTTTCCTGACCTTTCATCAAGTAATGGATCACCTAGGACTCAGCCCAAGGCTTATTCTCATTAACAAATATTTTCTCTTTAAACAATATCAAAATTATGCAAGTAAGAGTTATTCTTCTCACCACTCTCACTTCTTAAGTCCAGTATGATACTAATTACAGCAATATAATTAATATTTACTGAGCACTTGCTTTAGATCAAGCACTGTTCAAATGATTAGCTATATGTTTAGATCTCACCCCGTTAAATACTAGGGCACAGCTGTCTCATATTTTGGCTCCTGATGCTTTCAAATATACATATTTTTCACCATCATTACTACCCGCACCATCTTAATTCAAACTAGCTACCATTATCTGTTGTCTGTCTCAAGTCCAAACTCTCTAGTAAGGCCTAGAAATCCCTGAATGGGTCCTGTTTCTTCCAATGGAAGCTTTAACATCTTCTCTTTGTTCTCTGAAATTCCACAATCATAATTCTGTGGGGGGATCTTTTTTTATTTATCCTGCTGGGAAATTTGAATATGAAGACTCAAATATTTTCATCCTTAACACTTCTCTCATTTCTTTGGTTTTTAAAATCTGTTTTAAAGTGTATTCCAAGGGTGCCTGGGTGGCTCGTGGGTTAAGCCTCTGCCTTCAGCTCAAGTCATGATCCCAGGGTCCTGGGATCAAGCCCCGCATCGGGCTCTCTGCTCAGCAGGGAGCCTGCTTCCTCCTCTCTCTCTGCCTCTCTGCCTAGTGATCTCCCTCTCTCTGTCAAATAAATAAATGAAATCTTAAAAAAAACATATCGGAAATCTTGTTTTACTTTCTGAGAGATTTTCTCTATTCTAACTACCTTCTATTGAGTTTGTATCTTTTTAAAATATTTTATTTATTTATTTGACAGACAGAGATCACAAGTAGGCAGAGAGGCAGGCAGAGAGATACAGGAAGGGAAGCAGGCTCCCTGCTGAGTAGAGAGCCTGATGCGGGGCTCAATCTCAGGACCCTGAGATCATGACCTGAGCTGAAGGCAGAGGCTTAAACCCACTGAGCCACCCAGGTACCCCTTGAGTTTGTATCTTGACAATCATATTCCTAACTTTTGTGAGCACACTCTTGGTTTCTTTTTTACAGAATCAAATTATTACTTGATTGATGTAGTATCTTCTTGAATCTTCATGAAAATACTAAGTAGACCTTTCGACAAGTTCTCTTATAAGTATTTCTTGTTTTCTTCTGGGATTATTATTATTTTTTGTTTATCTTTGCATATCCCTGTTATTTTTCAGGTTTCCCCTAAGTATTTGTTCAGCCTTGCCTGTCCACATATATTTAAGTAAGAGAAATCTGTGAGCTCTATGTACATGGGCAGACCTTCGTGTTTAGGTGACTAGAAGAGAAATCCGCCACGTCAGTTTAAGACCCCACCAGACGCCCGAATTCAGTGGGCTTTCCTCTGGGACACAGAGTTGTCTGAAGAGACGCAGAGAAGAAAGTTCTCGTGGTAAATGCAGATTTTTTTTAAAGATTTTATTTATCTCAGAGAGAGGGCAAGAGAGCATGTGTGGAGGAAAGGGTGGGGGAGGGAAAGGACTTCAAGTAGACTCACTCTTGACGGCAGCGCACAAAGCAGGGCTCCATCCCATGACCCTGAGATCATGACCTGAGCTGAAACCAAGAGTCAGATGCTTCACCGACAGTGTCACCCAGACGCCCTGACCCTGCAGATTCTGGAGCAGGTGAGTACGTACCTGGCAGAGACCTGTTTATGTAGCCATTGACTGTATGCATTTCATGCCGGGCCTGAGCAGAAGCCAGATAAGAAGACTCATTTGTTTCTGAGTGCCAGCTTTTCCCTGATGAGAGAGGAGGCAAAGACAGGGCCAGTTAAGTAAGTCATGAGTCACCCTCCCTCTCTGCTTCCCTCCCATGGGGCAAAGACTGCTCACAGCTTAAGCATTTTTGTTAGCACAGTAGAGTTAGGGTTAGCATCGATGACTTGTGCTCCAAGTCAGTAAGACAAAGGCAGAAGACAATTACCAAAAGGCAGACATTTCTTGCTCAAACTGATTATCTCTCCCTATATTTGTCCACGCCAGTAGATGGGAAGGGTTAGGGTTAGAATATTGGTGAGTTGGTGCCATGAGGACTTCATTCTATTCATTCACGGAGTCATTTAAAAGGAAGCAAATGAAAATCATCTTAGAAAAGGGCTCTCAGTCCCTGTCCTAATTGCTTCACTCAGGTTGTAGTAATGAAAACTCAAGAACATGAAAGCTTTCCAACCTCCTCCCTGAAATGAGTAACAGTGAAAGCGCTGTAAATATTATTATTGGATAGCTGTCTGCCTGAACTTGGCCCTTTGTGTAAAGGGCTGACAGCGAATGCTGAAGGTTTCTTAAGCACCCAGCTAGACACATCTACTGAGCGCTACTGAGTGCTAGGCACCGAGGACAGAGACTATGCCTTCTCTGCTTACAATTTAGCTTGACTAGAGAAACTGACAATTATAACAGAGTGAAGAATCATGTAACAGAGATTAGACACAGAAAGGGGAAGGGACTTCACTCTACTTGAAGAGAAAGGGATGTAAAATCAAACAAGCAGGCAGTGATGGTTTTGTGTGATAAGGAGGAAACTCCAGGTGCTATGGGAACATATTCTAACATATTCTAACCCAGACCAGAAAGAGAAGGGAACACTTCACTTTCTAGGCAGAGGTAGCAGCATGAACAAGCAGCACACAGCATATTTCAGTGTGACGTAAACTGTGCCCCAGGTGGCTGGGGCCCAAGCGGTGAGGCAGGGAGAGCAGCACAGTGAGGCCGGACAGGTCATCAGGAAGAATGGAGTGTCAGGGGACACAAAAAGACAGGGGGACTCATCAGGAGAGGGAAGATGCCTCTTCCAAAGAGGCAATGTGGGAGGAAAAGATGGAACAGGAGTAGGTGGCAGAAGCTCTGTGCCACATCATATTCTAAATTACTTAACTTAAATCACTTAATCCCCACCACTGTGCTATGAAGAAAGGACTATTATTACAGTTTTCAATGTGAGGTTTAAGTGACACAGTGCAATGCTGCCTGCCAGGAGCAGAGGGGTGGAGGAAACGGGAAATTGCTGTCTAAAGAAAATACAATTTTGGTACTTTTAAAAAGATTTATTTAAAATTTTAGAGGGGGGAGGGGCAGAGACAGAGGGAGAGAAAGAATCCTCAAGCAGACTCCCTGCTGAGCGCGGAGCCTGACACGGGGCTTGATCCCAAGACACTGAGATCAAGATGAAGCCAAGAGTGGATGCTCAACCGGCTGCACCCCTCAGGTGCTCCCAAACTTTCCATTTCAAGATGAGCCAGTTCCAGTAAGATCCCACTTCACACCCGCCAGAAAGGCTAAAACTAACCAGTCAGGAAATGACAGGTGTTGGTGAGTATGCATAGAAAGGGGAACCCTCCTACACTGTTGGTGGGAATGCAAGCTGGTGCAGCCACTCTGGAAAACAGAGTGGAGGCTCCTTAAGAAGCTGAAAATTACTGTGATCCAGTAATTCTGCTTCCAGGTATTTAGGCCCCAAATATAAACCCACTAATTTGACGGCATATCGGCACCTTGTGTTTACTGCAGCATTACCTACAAAAGCCAAGACACAGATGCAGCCCGAGTGTCCATCAACAGGCAGACAGATAAATATAATGAAGGGCATGAGCCCAGCCTGTTATCCAGCTCCTCCATCTTCTTACCGGATAGCTCCCAATGGAACTCAGGCTGTACTTTTTCTTGAAACTCAGTTTCATCCCCATCTCCTTCATTCCTGAACAGTAGTTTATGATCTTTCTTTATAATCACTTCCTCTGGATAACAGCAGCCCTTATTCTCAAATACCAGATTAAATTAACATAATTAACATATCCTACTTTTTCAGGAGCCCCAAGTTCAGACTGCAGGTCACTAACCTTCATCAAACACAGCAAAAAGCAGTACAAATTCAGGCAAGTCCTGTGTCCTTTCTCTGGCCAGACTCCCTGAAAAAGAAGTGAGAACATTCACCTTCTTTTGAGAATCCTCTCATGGGAAATCAACACTAGGAGAATACATCACTTCACGTACTGCTTTGTCTCTTGGGTTAACCCTAACCCTGTTAACTTGACCACAAGTTAACTTGCTTCTTTGGTGTCAGGTGTCCTATACTAGTTCTTCTAAAACTATTTGGTGTAAATGACTTCTTTTCACTTCAGATTTGTTGCAGACCAGTACTTATATAAAATATAAGAAAAATGAATCACTCAGAAAATGAAATTAAAGAAACATGCAAAATACAAGCTCATATGATCATATGTCATATATATAAGCAAGTGTTCAGAACAAATATAAAAGAGAAAGATTATAAAAACTGTAAATACTGTTCAAGGAAAGTATGTATATAGGCAATTAAATATAGAAAATTTCTATTATGCTTTTAACTTTTTTTACTTTTGCAAAGTATTATGACCAAAATAACAATAATCAATATTAAACACCTATAATCACACTTTAAGTGAACACCATGTATACCAACATGCTTTAATTATTGAATTTGTTGGTTGTCTTCATTTGATTGGGAAATTTTCTTACTTTAAGCAGGAAGATTTTTGTTTATGTTCTCCTTTTTTCTTGTACTCTTGACACTTGAAGGTAAATCTTTGATTGGATGAAGAAAGTAACTCACCTATACAAATTTAAATTACAGGAAAAGCTGTCTGAAAACATTTGGATTCTTTTTATTTTTAAAATCACCAAATAGTGAAACTGACTTTTACTTTTGGTGTTTGAGCCTATGGGTCTTTTTTTTTTTTTAAAGATTTTATTTATTTATTTGACAGAGATCACAAGTAGGCAGAGAAGCAGGCAGAGAGAGAGGAAGGGAAGCATGCTCCCTGCTGAGCAGAGATCCTGATGTGGGGCTTGACCCCAGGACCCTGAGAAAAGGACCTGAGCCGAAGGCAGAGGCTGAACCCACTGAACCACCCAGGCGTCCCAAGCCTATGGGTCTTAACACGAAACCACCAACCATCAGGACACAGGACGGTTCCAACATCCCTAACTGTAACCCGTGGCAACTACTGATCTGTTTCCCATTGCAATATATTTGTATTTTTGAGATTGTCATATAAATGGAACCATTCAATATATACCCTTTTGAGACTGGCTTGTTTACTTAGTATAGTGCCTTAGTGATTCATCCATTTTGTTGTCTGTATCAGTATTTCACTCTGTTTTATTGATGAGGAGTACTTCATGGTATGGATATACCACAGTTTGTTTCAGCATTCACTTGTTGGAAAACATTTAGCTTGGTTCCAATTCTCAGCCATTACAAATAAAGCTGCTGTGAACACTAATGTACATACAGACTTTTATGTGAATATCAAGTTTTCATTTGTCTAGGGAAAATACTCAGGAATAGAAATTAAGTGTATATTTACCTTTATAAGAAATGGCCTGTAATTGTGACACCAATTCCAGTGTATATGGGTTTTTCCCTACCACCAAGCAATTCTGTGACGTCAGCTGGGTACCCTACAATTTAACTTAATTCAGAAACTATCTACCCAGAGATGGTGTAGATTCCCACAGTTTAACCTGTAAATGTATATATCACATTTAGAGCTATAACTAATTTTAAGTTACTCTTTGTATAACTATAAGGTCTACGATCATTGCACTATTTGTTGACAAGATGCTTCCTTTGAGTTATTTTTGCACCAGATCAATTGGGCTTATTTGTGGGGATCCATTTCTGGACTTTTATTCTATTTCACTGATCTATAGGTCTATTCTGTTAACACATGCTATGATTACTGCGGCTTTGTAGTAAATTGTAAAATTGAGTAAGATTATTACTCCAAATTTATTCTTTTGCAAAATCATTTTAGCAAATCTAGTACTTTTGCCTTCTCATATAAATTTCAGAATCAGCTTGTTTGTGACCACATAAAAAGCTTCCTGAAAATCTACAGACTGGGGAGAACTGAGATCTTTACTATGTTGAATCTTATAGCACAGAAACAGTATGTCTCTCTGGTTTCTTTTACTTTGTAGTTTTCACCATACAGACAATGTACATGTTTTGTTAGATTCCTAAACTTTCAATTTTTGGAGCTATTGTAAACATTCGTTCTTACATTCTGGTTTCCAGTTATTCATTGACAGTATGTAAAATACACATTTAAAATTTTTTAGTTTTCATTCCAGTTAGTTAACATATAGCGTAATATTAGTTTCAGGTGTACAGTAGAGTGATTCAGCAGTTCCATACTGCACCCAGTGCTCACCACAAGTGTCCTCCTCCATCCCCACCACCTGTGTAACATTCTCCCACCCAACCTCCCCTCTGGTAACCATCACTGAGTTCTCTATAGGTAAGAGTCTGTTTCTTCGTTTACCTCTCTGTTTCTTTCTTTCTTTCTTTTGCTCATTTGCTCATTTTTTTTGTTTCTTAAGTTTCATGAGTGAAATCATATGGTACTTGTCTTTCTCTGACTTATTTCACTTAGCATTATACCCTCTAGTACCATCACTGTTGTTGAAAATAGCAAGAGTTCATTCTTTTTATGGCTGAGTAATATTCCATCATATAATATATTCCTACACACACACACACACACACCCCACATCACAACTTTTTTATACATTCATCAGTCAATGGATGGATGGCCCCTTTCCATAATTTTGTTATAGTAGATAATGCTGCTATAAACACTGGGGTCCATGTATGTCTTTGAATCTGTATTTTCATATCCTTTGGGTAAATACCCAGTAGTGCAATTGCTGGGTTGTAGGGTGGTTCTATGTTTAACTTTTTGAGGACCTTCCACCCTATTTTCCAGAGTGGCACCAGTCTGCATCCCCACCAACAGTGCAAGAAGGTCCCCCTTTCTCCACATCCTCACCAACACCTGTTGTCTCCTGTGTTGTTACTTTTGGCCATTCTGACAGGTGTGAAGTGGTTTCTCTTTGTGGTTTTGATTTGTATTTCCCTGATGCTGAGTGATGCTGAGCACTTTTTGACATACTTGTTCATCATTTCTATCCTTCCCCCCCCCCCCAGAAATATCTATTTACATCCTTTACCCATTTGGGGAATACTGAAGGGCAATAAAAACAGAAATTCCCTGCCAGTTTGGTGGTATTTTAAATTCTGATGCCTTTCCTGACCTGTTTGTTCTATTTGATTTTTAGGATTCTCAAATGGCTGGGCTATGCATTTTGTCAAGGTCCTATAGTTGCTCAATGGGAGATAAAGGCATTATGTTTCTTTCATCTTATCCAGACTAGAATATCTGTTGACTTTTTCAAAAGATTTTACTTTTTAAAAAATTGATTTTATTTATTTTGTTTTTTTAATAAGGATTTGATTTTTTTTTAATTTTTTATTTTTTATAAACATATATTTTTATCCCCAGGGAAGGATTTGATTTTTAAGTAAACTTTATACCCAATGTGGGGCTCAAACTTAGAACCCCAAGACCAAGAGTTGCATGCTCCACTGCCTGAGCCAGCCAGGTGCCTCTCTGTTGAATTTTTAAGTCAATTTTCTGCCAATTAATTCTTTTGATTTTAAATTTGTTTATATTTTATATGTAAACAGTTTTGATTGTTTATTTATTTATTTATTTACTCACTCACTCACCCCACGTCCAGTGTAGAGCCCAACATGGGGCTTGACCTCATGACCCTGAGATCAAGACCCAAGCTGAGATCAAGAGTTGGATGCTTGGGGCGTCTGGGGGGCTCAGTCAGTGAAGCATCTGCCTTTGGCTCAGGTCATGATCCCAGGGTCCTGGGATCGGGCCCCACGCTGGGCTCTCTGCTCAGCAGGGAGACTGCTTCTCCCTCTCCCTCTGCCCCTCCCCCTGTTTGTGCTCTCTCTCTCTCAAAAAAACAAATAAAATCTTTTAAATAAAAACATGCTTCACACATCACATATTACCATGGAAATGCAAATTAAGGCAATTTGATACCACTACATACCTATGAGAATGGCCAAATTCCAAATCACTGGCAATACCAAAAGCTGGTGAGGGTGAGGAACAGCAGGAAGTCTCATTCATGCGAAATGACAGAGCTACCTTGGAAAAGAGGTTGGCGGTTTCTTGCAAAAGAAAGCATATGCCATACGATCCAGCAGCTGTGTTCCTTGGCATTTACCCGAAGAGCCTGAGAACTATGTGTGCATACAAACCTGCACATGGATATTTACAGAAGATTTATTCATAACTGTTTAAAACTTGGAAGCAACTGAGATGTCCTTCACTGTGCGTGGATAAACTGTGGTCCATTCAGACAACAGAACATTACTCAGTGCTAAAAAGAAAAACACTATCAGGCCATGAAGAGACATGGAGAAAGCCTAAATGCATTACTAAGTGGAAGAAATCAATATGAAAAGGCTATGTACTGTATAATTTCAACTATCTGACACTCTGGAAGAGGCAAAACTATTGATAAGATAATTTAAAAACTCAGTGGTTGCTAGGGAGTGGGGCAGGAAAGAATGAAGCGGTGAGACACAGAGGATTTTTAGGGTTAGGGAAACTATTCTGTATGATACTATAATGGTAGATATGTGTCATTCTACATTTGTCCAAACCTGTAGCCTATAAACCAACAAGAGTGAGCCCTCGTGCACAGTAGGACTTCAGGTGATAACACTACGTCACTGTGGGCTCACCAGTTAGAGCAAGCATACCGCTCGCTCTGGTGCAGGATGCTGACAGTGGGGAGGCTGTGGGTGGTATTGGAGAAATCTCTACTTTCTGCCCAGTTTTCCTGTAAACCTGAAACTACTCTAAAAACTACTACTCTAAAAACTACTCTAAAACAAAGTCCATTTAAAAGGAAAAAGACTTCTGGGTACCCTCTATCTCCCATGCTGAAAAGACCCTGTGGAAAACGATTTGAGTTTTCCAAGCCTAGGTGCCAGACATGTGAATAAAGGTTCATTCAGGATGACCTTGGCTCCAGCTCTATCTGACTACAGCCTCATCAGAAATCCTCAGACAAGAGTACTGCACACCCGGCTGCCATTCTGAGAGGTAAAGCAGCTCATGCAGAGTCTCCAGTCTGGCCAGGGTTCTGGTGCCTCTTCCTGCTCTTCTCTTCCTCTTCCAAAGCCAAGTCTTCAAGACAGGGACTAGAAAGCCTTGGGAAGAGTCTAAAGGGCTAGAGCATTTTGGGGCACGTGGGGGACTCAGTTGCTGAAGTGTCCAACTCTTGGGTCCTGGGATCAAGCACTGAGCTGGGCTCTGTGCTCAGCATGGAGTCTGCTTGAAGATTCTCCCCCTCTCCCTCTGCCCCTCCCTCCACATGCGTGCGTATGCCTGTTCTCTCTCTTCAATAAATAAACACACAAACAAATAAATAAATAACTGGCTAGAGCATTAAAAAAAATCCTGAGATAGACCACCAAATAAACATACTCCCAAATTCCATGAGAGACCCACAAAAACCATGAGAAATGATAAATGATGATTGTAATTTTTAGCCACTAAATTGCGGTGACATGCACTGATAGTTAAAGGAGAAACAAAAGTCCCATGAAACTGATTTCACTATTAAAAACTTAGAATTAAAGAAAATTCTACAATGTTTACTTTCCCAAATTAGTGTATACTCTTAAACTATAAAATAAAAACAAGTTTAATGAAAAAAAATTTTAAAGATTTTATTTAGGGGCATCTGGGTGGCTCAGTGGGTTAAAGTCTCTGCCTTCAGCTCAGGTCAGGATCCCAGGGTCCTGAGATCGAGCCCCGAATCAGGCTCTCTGCTCGGCAGGGAGCCTGCTTCCCGCTCTCTCTCCCTCTCTCTCTCTGCCTACTTGTGATCTCTGTCTGTCAAATAAATAAATAAAACCTTATAAAAAAAAGATTTTATGGGACGCCTGGGTGACTCAGTTGGTTAAGCAGCTGCCTTCGGCTCAGGTCATGATCCCAGCATCCTGGGATCGAGTCCCACATCGGGCTCCTTGCTCCGCAGGGAGCCTGCTTCTCCCTGTGACTCTGCCTTCCACTCTGTCTGCCTGTGCTCGCTCTCGCTCGCTCTCTCTCTGACAAAATAAATAAATAAAATCTTTAAAAAAAAAAAAAAAAAAAGATTTTATTTATTTGATAGAGAGAGAGACAGCCTGAGCATAAGGAGAGGCAGAGGCAGAGGGAGAAGCAGTCTCCGCACTGAGCAGGGAGCCCAATGTGGGACTCCATCCTAGGACCCCAGGATCATGACCTGAGCTGAAGGCAGACGCTTAACTGACTGAGCCACCAAGGTGCCCGAGGGTTAATTAAATTTAAGATGATTTTTAGAACAGGGGCGCGTGGGTGGCTCAGTGGGTTAAGCCGCTGCCTTCGGCTCAGGTCATGATTCCAGAGTCCTGAGATCAAGCCCCGAATCAGGCTCTCTGAGCCTGCTTCCTCCTCTCTCTCTCTGCCTGCCTCTCTGCCTACTTGTGATCTCTCTCTGTCAAATAAATAAATAAAATATTTTAAAAAAGATGATTTTTAGAACAACAAGTTACAAATGTTTACTCTTCTCCGATTTTTTTTTTTAAGTAGGCTCCACACCCAGCACAGAGCCCAGTGCAGAGCTTGGTGTGGGGCTTGAATTCACAACTCTGAGATTCAGACCTGAGCTGAAATCAACAGTTGGACTTAACCGTCTGAGCCACCCAGGTGCCCTGCTTTTCTACAAGTTTTAAATGCTTTGGGGATACAAATGACACAGATGGATGTGTTTATCTCCAGAAAGCTTTCAGGAAACTTAACACAAAATTTACAAAAGGAACTACTGAGACAGTCCATAGAATGTAATATTTTCTTTCCACGGGCATGTTGCTAAGGAAAAGAAACCTCTTTTAGATGAAAACACAGATGCTTTAATAATTGACCCTTCCCTGCTTATTTCATCTGAGTCCTACCCTCTCTCACACTTACCTTCTTTGCAAACCAGCAGGGCTCCAATGAGGCCTGAATTCAGGTCTTTCACCAGGTCCACATGAGAAAAATATGAGTAGGTGAGACATGGTGGATCAGAGGCCATTGGCGCGTTCTCTTTAAGGACCTGCCAGACATAGGTATGGCTTTCACCAGGAATGACTTTATCATCTTCCTTCTCCTTTTGGCTGGTCTGATCCTCATATCCAGCACCTAAAGCAAGAAGAGATAACACTATCCTTTCCATATGCATTGTTCACTCAAGGAAATATAGCAAGTTTATTGTTACCAGTAGATTCTACACAAGAAAGAGACTTTCTGCAACTTAATTTGGAAGACCATCAAGCAGCCTCATATATCCCGCAGAAGTTGTAGACCACTAATGCAAACGTGAGGGGTTGGGTGGTTCTTGCTGTGACCTCCAGGTTCTAACCAATAATACTACTTCTATCATTGCATCTTTTTACCTAGTTCATATCAATTCAACTCAACAGACATACATTGGTTATGTACTTTGTCCCCAACTCTTTAATGAGCACTGGTGAAGGTCACAGAAAGATGAGATACAGAGATTTTCAAAAGTATTTTTTTAGAGAGGGGGAGGGGAATGAGAGCAGAGGGACAAGGAAAAAGAGAATCTTAAGCAGACTCCACACCCCACACAGAGGCTGACATGGGGCTCTGTCTCACGATCTTGAGATCATGACCTGAGCCAAAATGTAGAGTCTGACACTTAACCAACTGAGTGACCCAGGTGGCCATTTTTAGAAATGTTTTTAACTTGGCTCTTCTCTGGAGGAGGAGATCACATCAGGGGCAGATATTTTCTAGCTGTCTCATGCTTAGTGATGTTAAAATTAACCCATGGATTAGTTTGATACCTCGATTCTAAATTGAGCACTATCTAGGTTCACTGTTAATGAAGTGTCTTTGCTTCTAGGTCATTTCAGTGGACAGAAGTAGAGAATATTTAAAGAAACTGACATAATGCCTTATGCTTCTACTGAAACACTTTTCTAGCAACTTCACCATAACTTCCTGGGTTCGTAATGGTCTCTGGAGTTGCAGAGCAGCCCAAAGCACTGAGAGGGCTCTTCGTTTATACCTTATCTTATCCCATCACATCTATACATCTGAGAGCGGGACCTCACCAACAGAGCAGTACAAGAGACCTCTGCACTGCCCCTATTCTGCCTTTACTTTTACTACAGACTTTCAGCAGCCAAAGGCTACCTCCAAAGTACAGGTTGGTAGTCCCCACTCCCAAAGTGAGCCTCTCTGGCGTATATTGACACCCTCTTCAGTGTGCACTAGATACTACTGGCTTCATCTAGAAGCAACATCAGGCCAACAGCTGCACTTGCCAGAGAGTTGAAGACATTTTTAAAAACCTGAGTTGGCCCCTGGGGATGGAGCGTGTGGTTAAGGTGCCTGTGTGATCATGGGCTGATATTAAATTCTAGAGAGCAGATACATTTGGATAGAGAGGAAGGGAGCCTGAGGGGTTACATAAAGGGATTCAACTATATAATGTTTAATTTCTTAAAGCAAAGATGGCAAAATTTTAAGATTTGGCAAAGTGATGGGCACCTGGGTGGTGCAGTTGGTTAAGTGTCCAACTCTTGGTTTCGGCTCAGGTCATGATCTCAGGACCATGGGATCGAGTCCTACAATGGGCTCTGTGCTCTCTCTCTAATAAATAAATCTTTAAAGAAAAAAAAACAAGATTTGGCAAAATAAGGTGATGGTTATGTGTTTGTGTGCTATATTATTTTCTGTACCTTTCTTTGTTTGAAGCATTTCATTAAGAAATGAATATCCTTTTTCCTAATGGTAGTATCTGGAAAGAGGTGTGGGAGGTCTGATAAGAGGCCAACAATGTGTAAAGCTGTCTTGGGGTGAGGATGGCCAGGTAGCACTGAGGTGATGTATTATGAACTTAGTGAGTGCACCATTCACTAGCTGTAAGACCTTTATCCCTGAGATATAGGAAAATAGGAGGGCATTTGACTCACCTTCGGAAGCTTTCCAATAGGATACACCAACAGCATGAAGACTGACAGGATGAGAAGCCATGTTCTTAAGTATGACAACCACTGTGTCATAAACCTCAGCCCGGATGGTAGGACCCAGCAGACCTGTGAGGATGAGATGCCCCCTAAAGGTTACTTTGAGAGTGGTACTCCAGAAAACCTGCTATTATGAAAGTGATGGCCAAAGTCACAGTGGAAAAACATGCACCTGTGATTACTGATAAAAAGCAGTAATGGACCGAATAAATGCATAAACTGCTATCACCACCTCAGTGTCATGGTTGTTGTGAGGATAGATTTCTGATAATTCACTCAATGCATTCATTCATTCAACTCATAGTTGAGTTCCTACTATATTCTAGGAATTGCCCTAGGCACTGGAGATGCAGTAGTGAACAAGACAGATCATGGAAATTACATTCTAGAGAATGTAATGAAGCACATAAAGAAATAAACAAGAAATATTCTGATTGTTGTAAACGCTATAAAAGATGGTGGTGTGCTAGAAAGTTATGAAGCAAGAGATGGAATCCTTTAAACATAGTGGTCAGGAAGGGCATCTTTGAGGAGGTGGCATTTGAGCAGTGATCGGACTAATTGAAAAGAAGCAAGATTTGTAAATACCTAGTAGAATAATATCCAAAGCAAATAAAATAAATGGAAAAGTACTGAGACAGGAGTAATCTTGACATAGTTGAGTAACGTGTGAATGAGCAGGAGAATAGCAGAAAATAAGGTTATAAAGGCAGGCAGGGAACATAACATGTAGGACTTTGTAAGCCACAGGAGTTTGCTTGCATTTGGAACTTACAAGAGGAAAGCAGACTTGGGACTCATTTTAGATGAAGAGTCAACAATACTTGCTGATGGACTGGAAGTTAGAGAGCAGCCAGGAAGAATCGTGGCCACGATTCAGAAAAGTAAGAAAATCAAAACTTCCGACTTCCAGACATATTAAGTATAAGATGCCTACAAATAATTTATTGAATGAAGTAGATTCAAAGGGACAAAAATATGAAAGAGATTTATTTTTCATAGATTCTAACTGTGTTATGTGGAGGGGCTCCTGGGTGGCTCAGTGGGTTAAAGCCTCTGCCTGTGGCTCAGGTGATGATCTCAGGGTCCTGGGATCAAGGCCTGCATTGGGCTCTCCGCTCAGCAGGGAGCCTGCTTCCTCCCTCTCCCTTTGCACTGCCCCCTGCTTGTACTCTCTCTCTTCGTGTCAAATAAAATCTTTTAATTTAAATAAAATCTTTATATATGGATATTTAAAGATTTTATTTATTTATTTGACAGACAGAGATCACAAGGAGGCGGAGAGGCAGCCAGAGAGAGAGAGAGAAAGGAGGAAGCAGGCTCCCCACGGAGCACAGAGCCCAATGTGGGGCCTAATCCAAGGACCCTGGGATCATGACCTGAGCTGAAGGCAGACGCTTTAACCCACTGAGCCACCCAGGTGCCCCAATAAATAAAATCTTAAAAAAAAAACCCCTGTGTTAAGTGGAGTTTCCCCGCCTGCACTTTGAACAGTTCCAATTTTTTTCCAGTAACCACCACATATTAGCAGTATCTTATCAGTCCAGTGATACTAGTCTAACTTAATATCAAACATTTGGTGTGTCCTGAAATTTAAGGGTCCCTCCCTCCTCCAGCTTTCTCATCTTCTTATCCTAATCCACCTCCCCCACTCACCTTACTGCCTCCTGGCCTTTGAAGCTTGGAGCAAGTGAGAAAAGGATCACAGAAAGAGGCACAATGACAAGATGTTTCTTGGAAAGAAGAGTGATAATGTGGCTTTGTTAGTGCCTGGTTGTGAGATGTGCCAAAACTCTGTTTCTTTCTTTCTTAGGGAACTTGTATGAGTTCTTTGGAGACTCTCCCCTTCCCAACCCTTCCCAACCTTCCCTTCTCCAGCTGTCCCTTGTCTCTCTCTTACCACTTTCTGCTTCTGGCAATACAATCAGAGACGTTTTCTATTGGGGTCACCTAGCCCTGGCAGGAAGACCTCTCAGACAGGATCTTCTTCTTCTTCTTCTTCTTCTTCTTCTTCTTTTTTAATTTCATTTATTATTATACAGACAAAGATCACAAGTAGGCAGAGAGGCAGGCAGAGTGGCAGGGGTGGGGTGGGGAGCAGGCCCCCTGCTGAGCAGAGAGCCTGATGCGGGGCTTGATGCCAGCACCCTGAGATCATGACCTGAGTGGAAGGCAGAGGCTTTAACCCACTGAGCCACCCAGGCGCCCCATTAGACAGGGTCTTCTTGAGACAAATCTTGTTCTATGACCTTCCTCATCTCACACTGCTGTAACCTACTATCCTTATTATGCCATCAGGGGAAGTTCCTCCAATTCTCTGACCTTGAATGTTTTTTCAGATAAAAAGCAGAAAGTAGTCAGAGTCTTATGAGCTCCACAGGTCTTATGTCAAAACTTCTACAAGGTTCTCCTAAAGCTTCCCTCACTACAGCTTGGCATGAGAGTGAAAACTCCCTCCCACTGTGGGGAGGCAAACATACAAATCACCAAATATGGTTAACAAAGAAATCCTCAAATCTAAATTATTTCATAAGTGCCTATCTGCCTTTTACTTGGGCTTGAGGTACAAGATAGGCTGAGGGTTGCAGGACCAATTTTGGGCCACCACCTGAACAAATTTTAATTCAGATTCTAGTTAGTTAACATACAGTAGAATATTTGTTTCAGGAGTAGGGGCACCTGGGTGGGTTGCTTGGTTAAGTGTATGACTCTTGATGTCTGTTTACGTCATGATCTCAGGGTCTTGAGATTAAGCCCTGCATCAGGCTCTGTTTTGGGTGTGGAGCCTGGGAGTCTCTCTGCTCTACTTCCTCCTTCTCTCTCTCTAAATACATATATATACACACATATGTACATTTATAAAAATATGTGTGTATATGTATGTATGTATGTATGTATGTATGTATACACACACACGTACATACATACATATACTAGTTTCAGGAGTAGCATTCAGTGATTCGTCACTTCTATACAATATCCAGTGATCATCATAACATGTGTTCTTCTTTTTTTTCCCTAAGAATTTATTTATTTATTTCACAGACAGAGATCACAAGTAGGCAGAGAGGCAGGCAGAGAGAGAGAGGAGGAAGCAGGTTCCCTGCTGAGCAGAGCTCAATGTGGGACTTCATCCCAGGACTCTGAGATCATGATCTGAGTCACAGGCAGAGGCTTAACCCACTGAGCCACCCAGGCGCCCAACATGTGTCCTTCTTAATACCCACCACCAATTTAGCCTGTTCTCTATTGTTAAGAGTCTCTCATGGTTTGTTTCCACCTCAATAAAATTTACTTCCTTTTTCTTACTCCAGAATTTCAAACTGGGTAAAACTAACCTTTTATAATATTTTAAAATAATCTCTACACCCAACGTAGGGCTTGAACTCACAAACCCAGGATCAAGAGTCACATGCTTTAGCAACTGAGCCAGCTAGCTGCTCCCAGTCTCTCTTTAGAATTTGGGGATATTTGTCACCTATAATTCTCCAAAATAATTCTCAGGTAGGAGATGTCTCATTCTGATATCCTGTTATATGCTTATGTGACATCTGAGAGGACGTATCAAGTCTGAACTGAAGATCTAAACCTGGGAGTGACTGGCATAGAGATGTCTTAAAATTGTGAGACTGGGTGAGATCAGCTGGTGATCGAAGGTCAAGAGAAGACAGAACAAACCCAGGTCCAAGACCCAGAGCACTCCAACGTCCAGAGAACAAGCAGAGGAGGAAAGCCCGGCAAAGAGACTGAGACTACCAGCAGGTGGTAGTAAGGGAGGCCTGGGGGATCCTTGCTAGAGCATCAGATACTCAGTTCCATAATAAACAGTCAATATTGTTTATATTACCCATCCACGGTGGCCTGGGTTTGGCAATGTTGAAAAGGTCATCTGTAAACTCTACAAACACAGTCTTTTTGTACATGACTGACATGTTGAATGGCAAAGAACTCGGCACCCTAGGAGAAAACCTGTGTGAAGAAAAGAAAAAGTCATTCATTTTGGTGGACCTTCTTTGAACCCACTTTTCAGCAGCTGGAAGTAAAGCTTCCATTCCACCTTCCTCCACTGTTAACAAGGCAAACTGGAAACTCTATAAATCCCTTCTATAGACGGGTTCCCAACATTTTCCCCTCTCCCTACCTGACAAGTGGTCAGGTTAGAACCCTGAGCATACCCGTCACTAGCTGTGAGACTTTGCATTCAATTTTCCTTTGCCCCTGAGATGACAGAACAGGAGGACACTAGACTCACCTTCAAAATGAAAAACTCTGTGCTAGGACAGAATATTTAAAATGAGTACATCTGAAAACACATCCAGAATATATACAGAAGTCTCAAAAATAACAAGACAAACAGTGTAATTTCAAAATGGGCCAAACTCTGAACAGACAGTTCATCAAAGGAAATACAGGAACAGCCAGTTACACATGCAAAGATGCTCAGAATCTTTAGTCGTCAGAGAAATGCAAATTAAACCTACAGTGAAACTGGTTTAGGTTGGTTTAGGTCATGCTAAGACCTACCACAGACTGTGCTAAGATGAAAACACTGATACATTAGGTGCCATATGATGAAATAAATCACAAATCATGCATGCAAGTTCAACTGACCCCCCTTTCATTCTCCATTTAAAATCCAACCCTTGCTTTGTAGTAACACCAGGAAGGAAAGAGTGGCTGGTCCTTCAGAGCAGGATGGGGGAAACCACCTAGTGGGTGGGTTCTCCTTATATCGTGGTTTGTATGGCAACATTTGTTTTGGTAAATAGGATAGAAATGGGTAAGAAGAGAGTAGAGGGCCTCGTTATAAAAAGACACACGGATGCAGTTCAGTGCCCCAGGTGGTCTGAACTGCTGAGCTAGTAACCCTGTACATTCTCTGCCTGGTTACTGCCAAGTGTCAGGGTCTAGAATCTGACAGTGGACAGCAAGCTCAGGCACCACCCAGCCAGCCCCTTCCAGTTTCTGGATAAGGACAAGCTTCCAGGAACCTGGATGAATGGCCAGACAGGGACCCCCACCCTTACTACTTGGTGTCAAACCCATTTCCTGGTCCTCTGCATAAATTTTGGGTCTGTGAACCAATGCTTTTTCAGTCTGACTAATGTCAGAAACAATTAGGTTTTCATTTACATGTCTCCTCTCAACATTTGTAGATGTGGTTGTAATTCCAACAAGGGCAGTTTTCATCTGTCACTCCCCTGAAGCCTAGTGCACTCATTTCAGAGCTCAGCTCGGGGTGAAGGTGTCAGAGGGGCTCTAATTAGTGTGGTAAAACACATAAAACATAAAATTCACTCTCCAACATGTTGAAGTGTAGAGCTCAGTGGTACTAAGTACAACCATCACCACCATCTAGCTCTGTAACTCTTACCTTGCAAAACTGAAACTCAATACCCATTAAACAACAACTTGCCCTTCCCCGCTCCCCTCAGCCTCTGAAACCACCATTCTGTTTTCTGTTGCCATGATTTTGACCATTCTAGGGACCTCATATAAGTGGGATTATAAGGTATTTGTCTTTTTGTGACGGGTTTAATGTCCTTAAGATTGATCCATGTTGTAGCAGGTGTCAAAATTCTCTTCCTTTCAAGGCTGAATAACATTGCATTGGATGAATAGACCACATGTTGTTTATCCGTTCATCCATAGACAGACACTTGGGTTGCTTCTGCATTTTAGCTATTGAGAATAATGCTGCTGTGAACATGGTTAGACACGTATCTCTTCAAGATCCTGCTTTCAATTATTTTGAGTAAATCCCCAGAAATGGAATTAATGGATTATATGGTAATTTTCAAAAAGTTTTTAAGAGTCACCATCCTCTTTTTCACAGGAGCACCACCATTTTATATTGCAACCAACAGTGCAGAAGTGTTCCAATGCGTCTACATCCTCACCAACACTTATTTTCTGGTTTTCTTTCTATAATAGTCATTCTAATGGGTGAGAGATTCTATCTCTTTGTGGTTTTAATTTGTATTTCCCTAGATGAGTTTGAGCATCTTTTCACGTGCTTATTGGCCATTTGTGTACATTCTTTGGAGAAATGTCTATTCAAGTCCGTTTTGTCCATTTCTGAATTAGGTTGTTTGCTTACTTTTTCTTTTTAAGATTTTGTTTTTTAAGTGATCTCTACTCCCAACATGGGGCTTGAACTCACAACCCTGAGACCAAGAGTTCCATGCTCCACTGATTGAGCCAGCCAGGCACCCCTTCCTTATTGAGTTTTAAGGAGTTCTCCATATACAGGTTTCCCCTGCTATCCAAAAGTAGAACATGCCTATGAAACCTTTTGTAAACTGAAATGGCAGAAAACAAAGAAGCAACTTCCATTCTGTAAAAGGCCCAATCCTCTTCAGATTTTTTTTTTTAGTTAGTGAAAACAGATACTAAAGTAGGTAGTTTGTAAAAGCAAAGCATTGTAAAGCAAACTTTCAGATAGTGGGGGAAATGTGTATTTTGGATATTAATCTCTTAGTATTTTAAAAGAGATTTTAATACAAAAATAAAAATTAAAAAAGATTGTATTTATTATATAAATAACAAAGTTTTTTTTTTTAAATAAATGGGGAAAGGGGTAGAGGGAGAGAATCTTCAAGCAGACTTTCTGCTGAGCATGAAGACCAATGTCAGTCTCACGACCCTGAGATCATGACTTGAGCTGAAATCAAGAATCAGATGCTCAACCAACTAAGCCACCCAGGAACCCCAAGAGTCCCTTTGACAGACTCATGAGTAGCCTGGATATGGCTAAGGAAGGAATCTCTGAGCTTGAAACTATGACCACAGGAGCTTTTAAACTTAAAAGCAAAGAGAAAAAAACAGAGTGATGAAAACCAGATTAGAATATCCAAGCACTGTGAGACAACTACAAAAGTTGTAATACATACAATAGAATAGCAGAAGAAAAAGAAAGAAAGGAAGGAACAGAAGTAGTATTTGAAGCAATAATGAGAATTTCCCCAAATTAATGTCATTCACCGACACACAGATCTAGGAAGCTCAGAGGACACCATGCAGGACAAATGCCTAACCCTAACCCCAAACTATTTATTTCTAGACAAATCATATCCAAACTTCAGAAAATCAAAGGTAAATAAAACATCTTGAGGGCGCCTGGGTGGCTCAGTGGGTTAAGCCGCTGCGTTTGGCTCAGGTCATGATCTCAGGGTCCTGGGATCGAGTCCCGCATCGGGCTCTCTGCTCAGCAGGGAGCCTGCTTTCTCCTCTCTCTCTCTGCCTGCCTCTCTGCCTACTTGTGATCTGTGTCAAATAAATAAATAAAATCTTTAAAAAAAAAAAACAAAAACAACAACAAAAAAAAACATCTTGAAAGAAACCACAGGGTAAACACCTTACCCAAAGAGGATCAAAGAAAAGAATTACATGCAACTTCTCCTCAGAAACCATGCAAGCAAGAAGAGAGTAGGGTGTTGTATATCTAAAGTGTTGGGAGGAAGAAAAACAACAACCAACCTCGAATTCTCTACCCTGAAAAATTATCTTTCAACAGTGATGGAGAAATAACAACTCCCACACACACATAAATGGAGGGAATTTGCTGCCAATAGAGCTGCCTTACAAGAAATATTACAACAAACTACACAGAGAGAGGGAAATTAAAATTAAAATTAAGAACTCGGATCTACATAAAGAAAGGAAGAGCATCAAAGAATGAAAAAGTGGAGAGTATCCACCACAAAAAAGGCACCAAGCCTCAGTCACTGCAACTCCAACCCTGCCAGAATGGACATACAAATGGAAGAGCCACGGTGGAGCCTGCTCGTGGACATGACATCACAGACTCACCAAAGCTGTTCCAGCGACTGCTGCTGGAGTATCCACCTTGACAGCCACAGAGACCAGCACTGAGCCCCTGATACGTCACAACAGCCCAAGGAAACAATTCAGATATTAGTGAGCCTCAAAAGTACCAATAAACTTCCTGCGTGCCTGCACACACGCACAAAGAGAAAAAAAGCAGACATCCTTTTCTTTTTCTTTTTTCTTTTTCATTTGTGTGCTTAAAAAGCTACAAAATCACTCAAGGAAGCACAGATGTTCTCATTATTTGAACAATGTTTGCTGGAAAGAATGTTTCTTATCTGCATTGTTTTTGGACATTCTGCAGCAGCTGTGAATCTGTGACAAAGCCGCCGCCCGAGGTCAGCGGACGACGTCAGCAGGACACCGCAGGGGACTCCCGAGAACTTAGGACTTGCTGAGGTGCTTCCCAGTGGAAGCGCAGCTAAGAGCCCGGAGACCTCTTTGGAGAGGCACAGGGTGACCCTCCAGCCACTGAAAGAACCTTTGCACCTGTGTATCAAGTTGACCCATAAAGCTCAGGTTTTTTCCTCTACTAGCGGCTGGTCATCAGGGCTCCCCTACGTGACCCTGGGTGTAATCTGAAGTAGAGGTATGAATCTTCACATTGTACATTAATGCCACCAGAAAGCATCGACCTTGGACAAGATGACTGGCAATTAACATCAGCCAGCCTCTGTATAGGCCCCCCCAGTGTTGGCAAAATGTGAGGTAAGTGGTGCTTCAAGATGGATCAGGATGGAGACGGACAAGGCCCACCACAGCCAGCCCGACTTGGGACGACTCAGAAGGTCACTCCTTCTCCAGAGCTCCCTGCGGGGTCAGCCTGCATCACAGCCCAGCTTCTCCCTGGGCCCCCCACCCCCACTTCTTCCCTGTTCTCCCCTTCCCGGGTGCGGGTCCTCTGAGCACTCTCAATAAACTCCCCGCACAGCCATCTAACCCTCACGGTCCATTTCCAGGGAGCTCAACCCCATATTAATTCATATTTAAATGTGCTCTAATTTCATTCATCTCTAAAACTTCCCATGGCACTAGCCTTGGCATAAACCTACATGGCTTGTAGTCACTGAACAATATCTGGTGCCCATATCATCAATCGAACCCCTCTATTCAGTCCACTTGTCTCATCTTCCAGCCACATTGAGAACTATGCCCTTCCACACTCATCAACTCACCCCTTTTCCCATTTTGTCTCCTTGGTTCTGCAGAGTCTACTCCACCCAGTTTTTCCAAAGCTTCCACCACTTTCTAACAAAACCGAGACCCATGTCAAGAGACAGGTATTTTGATGTCCAATAGTACTGTACTTCCACTTTAATATTTCTGACTAAACTGAAAATGTAAGACATACAGAATGTTTACTAGAGGAAACAGGATCCAGAGTACACAGAAACACTTCTTTTCTCCCTCTAAGGAAAGAGGCAAAAATCAGAGGCAAAAGAAATAAGCTTGCGGGACAGAGAAACAGAAAGACCAGGCGCTATTCAAGGGGCCATTCCTAAGAGCATCAGCACCACCCAGGTCTCTGATTCAGTTCTGAGATGTGCATATTTAGGACCTTTTCTGTTAGAGTGAAGAGTTTCCACTGGTGCAGAAACACGTGATGTATGTGCCTGAGTCAGTTTCACAGTAATCTGCACAGTAAATGACAAAATGTTCCAGGGTTCATGGGTTTTACTCCTTCCTAACTTCTGTGGGATTTTTGTTTATGCATTTCCCTTGGGATTCGAAATTTAAATCTTGCCAAATCTATTTAGCCACAATGTCCTTCACATGAACTGTTCTTTCACATTTTACCTAAAAAGAATCGGAAAACCTATTATATTCCCTGACCTTTGCTTAGAAGAAGTTGAGCAGCTGCAGGAACAGATAATATAAAACTGAATTTCCCCAGATGTTTATTTCAAAACTTGGCAGAGTTTGTCAGGATGTGTCCAGAGTCAGCTTATCCCGTTAATCAGTATCAAAATAATCCAGGCTATAAAATGGCATCATCAAAATAAAAATTCTATCAACTTCTTCCCGGTAAAAATACATGTGACTGCTCACACAACAACAGAAAGCCAGATAACAAATAAATAATTTTCTCCATTGAATTCACTATAGCACAGGCTGTATGCTAGATGGAAGCTATAGTACAAAATATAATGTAGTAAGTACAATTATTTTAATAATTTTTAACAAGACCTATGTTAATGGATAAGTGGCTGATTGTTCAGTTAGAGATCAGGCTACTGACCATCTGGGCCTCTACTTTAGGGTCATTAACAACTGCAGGGTATATAGACTATAGAAGGAACTTGAATCCATTCCTCATACTAATAAAAATTAATTCAGCATATCCAAGGCCTAAATATAAGAGCTAATACTATAAAACTTGTGGGTGCAAATATAGGCATAATTCTGTGTGACCCTGGATTTGGCAACAGTTCCTTAGACAAGACATAAAAAGCACAAGGAACCAAAGGGGAAAAAGAAATAGATAAACTGGACTTCATCAAAATGAAAAACTCAGTGCTAGGATAGAATATTTAAAATGAGTACATCTGAAAACACATCCAGAATATATACAAAATTCTCAAAAATAACAAGACCAACAATGCAATTTCAAAATGGGCCAAACTCTGAACAGACAGTTCATCAAAGGACATACAGGGGGGCACCTGGGTGGCTCAGTGGGTTAAGCTGCTGCCTTCAGCTCAGGTCATGATCTCAGGGTCCTGGGTTGGAGTCCTGCATCAGGCTCTCTGCTCAGTGGGGAACCTGCTTCTTCCTCTCTTTCTGCCTGCCTCTCTACCTGCTTGTGATCTCTCTCTGTCAAATAAACAAATAAAATCTTTAAAAAAAAAAAAAAAGGACATACAGGAACAGCCAGTTACACATGCAAAGGTGCTCAGAATCTTTAGTCATCAGAGAAATGCAAATTAAACCTACAGTGAGATACCACCACAGAGTCATTAAAATAACTAACGTAAATACTGGCAACATCAAGCATTGTCCAGGATGTGTTGCAACTGGCACTGTCATGTGTAGTTGGTGGGAATATAACATGGTTATATTGGGAGTTGGCGGTTCTTATAGTTAAACATGCATTTCCCGTATCACCCAGCAATTTCATTTTTAGACATCTGATTGAGATAAATGAAAACAGATGTCCACACAAAAGCTTGTACAGGACTGCTCACAGCAGGTGTTTTTCTATTAGCCCCCAAACTGGAAACAATCCAAATGTCATGTGGCAGTGAATGGACACACCTATTGTGATATATTCCCATAATGAAGCAGCAATCAGCAACACAAGGAATAAAACTACTTTGTGCTACAATCTGGATGAATTTCTAAATCATGATGGTAAACATAAAAAGCCAGACACTGAAGAGTGCATACTGTATGATTCTAATGATATATAAATCTTAAACAGTCAAAAATGAATCCAGAAAGCAGCCTGTTGCCAAGGGCCAGGTCAGGATAGGGAGACTCACTGGAAAGTTGCGGAAGGACTGATATAAATGTTCTGTGTATTGATTAAAGTGGTGGTGATGTAACTTGTACACATTTGTCGAAACTTACCAAACTGCATCTTAAAAATCTGTGTGTTTTACTGTATGTAAATTATACCTGTGGTAGGCAAAATTTTGCTTCTCTTTGTCTCTCCCCTTTGGTGTTATGCTCATGAATATGTTATCTTACACAGCTAAAGAAACTTTGTGGGTAGAATTAAAGTTGCTAATTAGCTGGTCTTGAAAAGGAGAGATTATCCTGATATATCTGGGTGGACCCAAAGTAATCATAAGGTTCTTAAAAGTGCAACAGGAAGGCAGAAAAGTTCAGAGAGATGAGGTAGAAGTTGAAGTCAGAATGATTTAAATCTTGAGAGACACTAGTCTGAGGATGAAGGGCCCTACATGGAACTTCAGAGAAGGAGATGAATTCCAGTAACAATGGCAGCCTTGTCAACAATTTGATTTTGGTCTTGTATGACCCTGAGTAAGGTGCTCAGGCCAGCCCGCCTGGCTTCTGAGCCACTAAAATCGTAATAAATACTTGGGTGGTGTTGAAAGCTGTAAAGTTTGAGGTAATATGTTACACAGCGAGAAAAAACTATTATAATACTCAAAGTTGAACCAAATACTAAGAAATAACTGACAAACAAAAATGCTATTAAAATTCATGCTCCTAAATGAAGCTGGTTCTTTGGAAAAATTAATGAAATTGATAAAGCTCTAGCCACACTTATTAAAAAGAAAAAAGATCCAAATACATAAAATCACAAATGAGAGGGGAGAAATCACAACCAACACCACAGAAATACAAACAATTGGAAGTGAATGTTATTGAAAACTACACGCCAACAAATTGGACAACCTAGAAGAAATGGATACAGACTAGAAACACATAAACTACCAAAACTGAAACAGGAAAAAGTAGAAAACTTGAACAGATTCATAACCAGTAAAGATATTGAATCAGTAATCAAAAAATCTCCCAACAAACAACACTCCAGGACCAGATGGCTTCCCAGGAGAATTGTACCAAACATTTAAAGAAGAGTTAATACCTATTCTTCTCAAACTATTCCAAAAAATGGAAAAGGAAGCAAAACTTGCAAATTCAATCTATTACCCTGTTCCCAAATGAGATAAAGACCCCGCTAAAAAAGAGAGCAACAGGCCAACAACCCCAATGAACATGGATGCAAAAATTCTCAGTAAAATACCAGCCAACCAAATCCAACAGTACATTAAAATAATCATTCACCATGACTGAGTGGGATTTATTCCTAGGTTGCAAGGGTGGTTCAATATTCAATCAATCAATGTGATACACATTAATACAAGAAAGGACAAGAATCATATGATCATTTCAGTAGATGCAAAAAAAGCATCTGACAAAGTACAACATCTATTCATGATAAAAACCCTCAACAAAGTACGTTTAGAGGGAACATGCCTCAACATAATAAAGGCCACCTATAAAAAACCCACAGCTAACAACATCCTCGATGGGGAAAAATAGAGTTTTTCTCCTAAGTTCAGGGAGCATAACAGGGATGTCCAGTCTCACCACTTTTGTTCAACATAGTACTGGAGGTCCTATACACAGCAATTTGACAACACAAAGAAATAAAAAGCATCCAAATCCACAAGGAAGAAATCAAACTTCAACTATTTGTAGATGACATGCTACTCTATGTAGAAAGCCTGAAAGAGTCCACCAAAAAACCTACTAGAACTGAGACACAAATTTAGTAAAGTTGCAGGATATACAACATGCAGAAATCTGTTGCACTTCTATACAACAATAATAAAACAGCAGAAAGAGAAATTAAGGAATCAATTCCATTTACAATCAAAATTATAAGTACCAAAAATAATAAGATGAAAAGAAGATAATAATAAGATAAAAATAATAAGATACCTAGGAATAAACTTAACCAAAGAAGTTGAAAGACCTGTACTGTGAAAACTATAAAATACAGATGAAAGAAACTGAAGAGGACACAAAGAGATGTAAAACAACAACAACAAAAACCAACCAAAAACAAAACTCCATGCTCATGGATTGGAAGAACAAACATTGTTAAAAATGTCTATAGCATGGAGGACATTAGGGGAAGGAAGGGAAAACTGAAGTGGGGGGGGGGAATCAGAGGGCAAGATGATTGTAAGAGACTATGGACTCCGTACTCCAGGAAACAATCTGAGGGTTTCAGAGGGGAGAGGGGTGGGTGGATGGGATAGCCTGGTGATGGCTATTGAAGGCACGTGTTGCAATGAGCAATGGGTATTATAAGCAAACAATGAATCATGGAACACTACTAAAAGGCAACCTACCAAATAGAAGATAATTGCAAATAACATAGCTGATAAAAGGTTAGTAAAAGTTAGAACTTATAAAACTCAACACCCAAAGAATGAATCATTCAATTAAAAAATGGGCAGAAGACATGAGCAGACATTTCTCCAAAGAAGAAATCCAGATGTCCAAGAGACACATGAAAAGATGCTCAACACCACTGATCATCAGGAAGATGCAGATCAAAACAATGAGATCCCACCTCACACTAGTCAGCATAGCTAAACTCAACAACACAAGACACAGGTGGAAAAAAACAGAAAAGGAAGCAAAACTTGAAAATTCAATGTATTACCCTGTTGGTGGGAATGCAAACTGGTGCAGCCACTCTAGAAAACAGTACAGAGTGCCCTCAAAAAGTTAAACACAGAACCAATGTACAACCCAGCAACCACACTACTAGTTATTTACCCCAATACAAAAAGACTAACTCAAAAGGATACATGCACCCCAATGTTTATAGCAGCATTATCTACAGTAGCCAGATTTGAAACAGCCCAAGAGTCACTGACTGATAAGATGTGGGGTGTACATATATATACATTACTGAGCCATCAAAAAGAATGAACTCTTGCCATTTGCAATGGCATGAACGGAGCCAGAGAGTATGATGCTAAGTCAGTCAGAGAAAGAGAAGTACCATATGACTTCACTCATATGTGGAATTTAAAAAACAAAACAAGCAAAGAAGAAGAGAGATAAACCACAAAACAGACTCTTAAGAGAACAAACTGATGTTTACCAGAGGAGAGGAACATGGGTTAGGGTTGAGGAGATTAAGGCCGAGCACCAGGTGTTGAATGAAGTGTTGCATCACTGTACTGTACACCTAAAATGAAGTAACCCTAACTGAACTGTTAGTAACTGGGATTTAAATAAAAACTTCAGAAAAATAAAGAAAAAAATTATGTTTCTAAATGAAACCCAAGACAATATTATAAACTACTGTAAATAATGAAAACTTCGTATCATAACCTGTGTGACATGCAAACATTGTTCTCTGAGAAAAAGGTACAACTTTAAATGCCTTCACTATTAAAAACAAAGGCCAAAGGAAAAATTACATCACTTTTCCTAAGGTATTAGAAAAAAATGGGGCGCCTGGGTGGCTCAGTGGGTTAAGCCTCTGCCTTCGGCTCAGGTCATGATCTCAGGGTCCTGGGATCGAGCCCCGCATCGGGCTCTCCACTCTGTGGGGAGCCTGTTTCCTCCTCTCTCTCTGCCTGCCTCTCTGCCTACTTGTGATCTCTCTTTATCAAATAAATAAATAAAATCTTTAAAAAAAGAAAAAAATGCAGCACAGTAAGCCAAAAGAAACTAAGAGATCATTGACAAAGATAAAACCTAAAAATAAACATTAAAAAATAACTGGGGTGGGTGGCACAGTGTGGCACAGTTGGTTGAGTGTCCAACTCTTAGTTTCAGCTTGGGTCATAAGCTTAGGGTCGTGAGATCAAGTCCCATGTTGGGCTCAGCGATCAGCACTGAGTCTGCTGCAGATTCTCTCTCCCTCTCCTTCTGCCCCTCCTGCTTGTGCTCTCAAATAAATAAATAAACCTTTAAAAAAAAACTGGGCAAAACAAAGAAACTTAGAAACTCATTGTTTGAAAAGAGCATCACCAACAACAAAATAGACAAATCCCTTGCAAACCTGTTTGTGGATAAAAAATAAATACCAAATATACAGGAATTTAAGAAAAAGAAAGGGCACACATCTTAGATAATGTGGCAACAGAATTGAAAAAATAAAGTGATTACCTGTACAGATATAAAATTATTAAAACTGACTTCAAAAAAAGTTGAAACTTGATTTGTGTAATTTTCACAGAAGAACCTGAAGAGATTATTAAAAATATTGCAAATGTCACCTGGAGCAAACAGACTCATAAATGAGCTTTATCTTTTAAACAATAGGCAATTCTAATGTCATTTGAGCTATAAAAGAAAAAGATGGAGCACTCAATGATTCATTTGATACAAGCGGTAAAACTTTAATACCAAAATCTAGTAATAGTAAAAAGTAGAGCTATAGATCAATCTCACATAACAAAGGCACACAGTGTTTATACCTCGACTGTCCTCTGCTCTACCAGCTGAGCTGCCAAAGGATGATATGAAGGCATACAGCATTCAAAGAAACTAGCACATAGAACTCAGCAATAACCAAATTGTAGTATAGATTGTAGTCCAAGAATGTAAGGGTATTCAGTGTCAGGAAATCTATAAACATAATCCATCTGTCAATCAACACATTAAAAGTAAAACTTAGGGGCGCCTGGGTGGCTCAGTGGGTTAAGCCTCTGCCTTTGGTTCAGGTCATGTTCCCAGGGTCCTGGGGTCGAGCCCCACATCGGGATCTCTGCTCAGCAGGGAGTCTGCTTCTCCCCCCTCCTTCAGCCTTCCCTCCACCCCCCAGCTTTTGTGCACATGCTCTCTCTCAAATGAACAAATAAAATTCTTAGGGGGAAAAAAAGAAATGCTAAGAAAGGTTAAAAAAAAAAAAAGAGCAGTGAGGACTGATTTCACTTACCAGATAACAGAAGATAAAATAGACCCATTGTAATCAAATCAGTATGGTACTGACACAACAAGACAAAAGCAGTTCAATGAAGAAACATAATGCATCCAGAAATACACAGTAGTACACATGAAAATTTTATATGATGAATGGGTTTATTCAAATCAGTAGTAAAAGATGTATTATTTCATAAATGGTACCATTGCCATAGGCTACTGATCTAGACAGAAATTAAACGACCCAGATCCCATTTCTATACCATATACAAAAATAATTATCAGATGAATTGATGACAAATGAAAGAAGCAAAACAATAAAAATCTTGCAAGAAAATCTGGGAAATACACATACAACACTGATATGTGGAAAACATTTTTAGCCAACACTGGCCACTCTGAAGATATGAAAGAAAAGATAGATACATTCGACTATAAAATTTTTTTAAAACTTTAGTGAAAGTTACTAAAGTCAGTAGACAATAGGTCTTGGGGGGAATCACACTATACATTAGTATGTTAATGCAGTATAACAAATAGTTAACATTTGTGATAATAAAAGGGTTTTGTAATAAAAAAAATGAAAGAGCGCAAAGAAAAATGGGCAATACCTATGAATAGTCAAATCTCAAAATATAAATGCAATAGCCAACAGGCATTTGAAAAGACGTTCACCTAAGAAATAAAAGGAATGCAATTAAAGTGATGATGCAGTATCACTCTATAACTAAGCTGGCAAAAAATAGAACAAGATAAAAGTTATTGACATGGGAGCAGGAAGAAGGGTACTCGCATACATTGATAGCAGAAATGTTTGAAGAGCTCTTGCCTTTCTGGCAATTAAAATCAAATAGAAAATATTCCCTTCATTCCAGTGACATCCCTCTTGAGAATCTGTCCCATAGGAATAAAGCACCAGTACGTAATGATACAGCATACAATGACCAAAAAGCGGAACTGATACAGAATCTTATGTAGCCATTAAAATCAATGAATTGGGGCGCCTAGCTCAGTGGCTCAGTTGAGTGATCAACTCTTGATTTAGGCTCAGGCCATCTCAGGGTGGACACTAGGCATGGAGCCTGCTTGAGAGCTTCTCCCTCCTCTCCGCTCCCCTCCTGTCCCTCCCTAAAATAAAAATAAAAGTGAACTGAAGCTATGCTAACTGACTTAGACAAAATTCCGCTAGGTGCTAATGAGAGAGAAACGTGTGTGTAATATCCCATTTTTGTAAAACAAGCAATGACCAAGAAAACCTTTATGTGCATATATGTGTGTGTGTGTGCATCAGGATATATAACCATACTAGGGTTATTTGTTTGGGGATAAGCAAGAAGGGGGCTAATGTCGAAGGCAGATGGGGAGCCAAACAGAAAGAACAAAAAAAGACTGTCATGTATGACATGATCGTATTTAATACTAATATTGCCATCATATATGTACTGGGGATAGATCTGTATAATATACATTTAAAGAAAACAAAACAAAATTTAAAATAAATGATTTCAGCATTCAATTCAATAAGCAAAATTAGATCAGCAAAATGAACCAAAGGAAATCAGGAAGATGGAATGAATTAATGAAAGAAAAAGCAGAAATTGATAGAAACAAAAGACGTTTCCTGACAAGATTAACAAAATTGAGAAACTTCCTAGAAACATTATTGTAAGAGAGTGAAAGAGGACATACACATTATAAGAACGAAAAAGGAAATATCACTACAGACACAGAATAGCTGAACAACATCAGAAGACTAGTATATGACTTGATACCAATGGATTCTTAAATCCAGAAAAATCTAGATTGCTTTGCAGAGAAAAATATATAACCAAATTTGACTGAAGAAGAGGCAGAAAAATCCAAATAAATTGATGATTGTAGATAATATTGAAAATATCACTTAATACTAGTCTCCCAAAATGCACTGGGACCCAAAAAGATGAAAAGCTTCTGAACTCAGGGCTAATACTATTCTTAAACTGAAACTGGGCAAAGGTACCCAAACCACACCACATGTATACAGAACTACACACTAAAGTTGTACATAATACTGATGGGATCTCATTGTTCTGCCTCTCTTTAGGGAAGCATGGAGGCAGGCTGAGGAAAGTTTTGTTTTCTCTTAGGGTCCTTGTCTCTCCATCCTCCTTCCACTGTCTAGTTTCCAAAGTGGCAGCATGTGACTGAGAGAAGCAATGGACAAAACACAATAGCATCAATAAATAGTTGAGATCTGTGAACCAGATTGGCCATAAGCACGAACACCTTACCTTTCTCAGTGCTTTTTCAGTGCTTAACCACCATCACAACCATCCTAGCCTGAAGCCTGCACCTGCGTCCAAGCAGTCACCTGCTCACAATCCCAACAGGACCCTACAGAACGTGCCTTTACCTTGCGTCCACGTGCAGTGCGCTGAGCAGCTCACTTTGCATATAGTCCCAGGACAGTTCCACTGCACCCAGGTAGTATCTTCTGGTGGCACTAAAGCTGAGCGGCAAAAGGCACAGAAAGAAGCAGGTGGAGAGTTCTATTTGCATGGCTTCTACTGCTAGAAAATGTTTAACTGGGGAGAAACAAAACACTAATTCTTCTGTAAAATATTTTCAGGTCCCAGAAGAAAAAAGGTGAATTTTCTATGATTTAATTAAAAGTTCCCAAATTTTTGCTGGGAATTTTAGGGAACTTTACCTGCTGGATGGTACAGCAGCATAGCAGTAAGCAGTAACAGATAAGATTGTTTCCTTTTTAGCAGCGGGAAGCAGGCACAGGAAGAACTGAATAGGAAAAGAGGGGCGGAGCTGAATCTTAACCCATTCACTTTTGAGAGTACTCGGTCCTGAGAATGCTGCTTTAATCAGAACCTTTAAGGAAAGGAAGAGTGAGACGGAGAGGTCAATGTGAAGAGGAGCTTTAATGTGTATCATATTCCTAGCCTATTCCAACCTCTTCCTTAGTAGAAGCAACAGGAAAGGCAGCTCTGGATGTTGTTGGAAATTCTGGCATCCGCTTGCACAAAGAAGAGTAAGCCGTATTTTAATAGTCTCCCTGTGTCTACCTTTGCCCTTCACACAGCTACCACTGAGTGACTTTAAAACCATAAAGCAGATCGTGCCACTCATTCACTCAGAACCCTCCACTGGTTTGACTTCACTCAGAGTAAAATCCTAAGTCTTTATCATGCTGGATTTCCCATGGTCTGGAGCATTTCCCATGATCTGCATGTCCCTTTCCTCTAGGCCTCTGTGGTCTCATGTCACTATGGCTACTGGCCTTCTTGTTCTTCCTTAAAATACCAAGCACACTCTTGCACCTGGACCTTAGCACTTGCTATCCGTTTTACTCGAAATATCTTTCCCCTAGATCGCCACACATTTCCACTTCCACATCTCCTTCAAGTCATGGCTCAGGTCTTGCCTTCTCAATGAGCTTAAATGTGGACTACCGCATTTACACTGCAAGTTCTCTACTCCCACTGACACTATTGATGTCCCTCCTGTCTTCATTTGTCTATGTAGCACTCATAACTATGCAGTATTCATGTATTTATTTATATGGCATTGCTGTTGTGTGATGCTTAAGGTCGTTTGCATTTGTCCCAGGTACAGGCTATATCTCCTTACATCAATACGTAACCCTGCTGAGCTCAAGCAGAGCCCCTACCCAGATTAATGTTTATCAGGGGGAGTGAGGACCTCAAAGTATAGGAGAAAACAAGAAGAAACTTGATCAGCGTTGCTATAAGAAATGTTATCACTGAGAGTACAGTTTTGCACAGTATGGATGTGACTGAGAGCAGCTGGTGAGGGGTTGTACAGCTTGGAAACAAGCAGGAAGAAATCCCTTTGGCAAACATTTGCTGAAGCCTTCTCTCCGGCAGGTACCTGGATACAGAGGTGATAGCTGGCATGTACTGATTAGGAACTGGTGTAAGTTACTTTAATTTAGCTGCTATTCTTGTCTTTATTTGTAAAGTGATGAAAGTCAAGCATAGAGAGGTTCAGCAACTTGGCCAAGATTACAAGGTTTGCAATCAGTAGCGTTCCAACCCCTGTAATCCAACTCCATACTTAATGGTCCAAACTCCTACGCTATGCTTCTAAGCGCGAGGTACACAGCATTGAAATATATAAGCAGCTGATATAATTAATACTTACCGAACGTAAGTCCGTCATACAGTATGTTGTGAGGTTAAATAAGTGCTGTGAACAAAAGGAAAGCTAGCAGGGGAAGGAAGGATGTAGAAGGTTACAATTTTAACGATTTCCATGGGAAATCTGAGTAGGTTACAGTTCATCGAAAGGAGTTTGGCTTCTCTACTAAGGGCAACAGGGAGACATGGTAGGCTTCTGAGTAGAGGAGGGCTGTGATAAGAATCAGCTTTTCGACTGGTCTTTCTGGCGGGGAGAGAACAGACTTTAGGCAGACAAGGTAAGGAGCAGGTCGACCTACTCACTTCGGGCAAGAAATGACTGATCGTAAGTTGGGCATTGGAGGGTGAGAAACTGCTGGATTCCCTGTGAAACGGTATCTATGAGGCATTGAGAGAGGAGTTCAAAATTAAGACCAAAGTTTTTGGAATTGTGAACTTGCCATTAACTGGGAAGGCGCGAGAGCGAGACGACTAGCGCTCTGGCACGGAAACGGCTTCACAGGCTTCTCACTGCCATGGTTTTGTAAGCGTCTTTGTCTACTGGGACAAAGCCAGGCACATACGAGCACTCATAAATACGTGCTCAACGTCGACACTAGTCAGCTTTACTTTTAATAAAGTAACGGGTAAAATAGGCTTTAGTAGGGACGGCGAGGCGACGGCCCGGTCTCAAGAAACAGCCCTGCAAGCGCCTCCCTCGGAGCCGGCTCTCGCGCACGCGCGTCTCGGCGCAGCCGCTGGGCGGGGCCGCGGAGCCTTGTGACGCAGCCCTGCACGGGGGTGGGAAGTGCCCGTCAGACGGCCGGCCCGCCCCCTTCCGCCGCCGCCGTGGGAATGGAAACATCTGCCCCACGTGCCGGAAGCCAGCTTGCGGCGATGACGGCGCGCCACTCCGCGCCCTACCGCGCCGAAACCCTGCGGGTGTCATCGCGAGACGAGCTCGCCGAAATGGCCGCGTCCAGTCAAGGTAGGGGCGGGCGCGCGTCGCGCCGGCGCTACGGGGAGCCGCCTTTCTGGGCTCCGGAAGGGGAAGGGCTGCGTGCTCGCGGGTCTCGGCGGAGCGCCCCCGGGAGTTCTGGCAGCGCGCGGACCGGGAGGGCGTCCCGGGCTCGCCCCTGACCCTGCTGCTCCAAGGGTCCGGCCAAGGTCAGGCGCCAGGCTGGGACCGAACTGCCCCGGGGTGTGGTCGAGTTGGGCTCAGTGAGCCTTCCGGCGCCGCCCGGGAGACGTCCTGTCCTCTTTCTCGGAAGCGCCGCGCCACTTTCAGCCTGCGGCGACGGCTTTGTCCCTTTGCCGGTCGGTTCACACACTTGGCAAACCTCTTTCTGTGTGCAAAGGAACCTCCTGTTGCGCTATTGATGGTTTTGAAAGAGTAGTGCACGTGGGGTGTACTTGGAAATCTTTTTTTTTTTTTATTTAGTCCGTGTACTCAAAGAACATTCTCTATAATAAAATACACGGAGGAGCATCGCTTTAAGTCACGCTTCTTTCCCTACTAATTAATTACCTTGCTTCACGTCATACTCATTTCGGTACTGGATCACAAGATCCCATGCGAAACACGGCCATATTCGAAAACCCAATTATATAAACCTAAAATTACATAAATTATATTGAAAACAAAGTCAGTGAAGATACTCAGAATTCATGACTTTTTAATTATCTGCTATGCTATGCTCTTAACTATACTCTTGACGTTATTTACATATATGCTGTGTGATGGAAATAACAGTATAACATGCTCCTCTGCACATCTCTTTCCAACCCTGCGTTCAGTTATGTCACAGTTCCATGATGTCACACTCACGGAGACTGAGTATCTCGTGGAAATTGATACACCCTAGAGATCACATCCAGCCAGTTGTTAAACATTGACCAGAACCCTACCGAATTTATATGACCAAAGGGTGGAAATACACAATGTAATTCTTTTCCTTGACCCGTAAACAAGGCTAAATGACTTTTGTCTACATACTGTTTAAGAGTATTCGTTGAATAACTGAGTGAAGCTACAGGAACTAAACGTCTCTGATTTGATCCCCCTTTTCACTGGAGCCTCCAAAATTATGTTAAAAGAAAACTTAGGAGCACCCAGATGACGCTGTAGGTTGAGTCAGACTCTTGTTTCAGCTCAGTCCCAGGACAATGAGATCATGACCCGAGCCAAAGGCAAAGGCTTAACCCACTGAACCACCCAGGTGCCCCCCACTTTTTTCATTCTTGTTTTCAGTGATATTGTTTAACACAGGGAGAGAATTTCTTCAACATAGCAGTAATGTTTTACTGTTCTTTTGTACTGGTGTCTAATGTTACATTAGAAAAATAATTTTTGTGTAACTGTTTGTAAACCCATGTAATACCTACCTCTTCAAACATCCATATTTTGGTTCTGTTAAATTGGGATCTATGATCCATGTTGAATTATATTTTGTATATGATGTAAGGTACTGATTACATTTTTTTTAGTACAGATACCTAGTACTTCTAACACAATTTGTTAAAACACTCTTTTCCCTGTTAAATTGCCTTGGTGACATGTTCTTGAAAATCGAATGGGTATGTGTACATCTGCTTGTGGACTCTGTGTTCTCTTCCATTCATATTTGTGTGTTGGTTCCACACTGTCAAATATGATAGCTTTATAAGTCTTGACCTTAGGTAGCTGTATTCCACTGTAGCTTTGTGAGAAGTCTTGAAATTCCTTGAAAGTTGATTCCCTTATTTGAGAGAGAGAGAGAGCATGTGAGCAGGTGGGGAGGAGGGAAAGATGGGGAAAGAATCCCAAGCTGGCTCCTCTCTTGACTTGAGCTGAAACCAAGAGGAGAAGCTTAACTGAATGGGCCACCCAGGTGCCCCAAACTGTTCTTTTCCCCCCAAAACAGTTTTGACCACTTGTGGCACGTTGTATTTTCCTAAATGATTCCAACAGTATCTTTCATTCCACCTGATCTTAGTGTGACTTTGACACTCCTCCCACTCAGTGATGTGATCTACATATTCCCTCTTGAATCTGTGTGGGAGTTTGTGACTGCTTCTACAGAAAGTGGTGGAAGTAATACTGCTTGGCTTCTGGAGCCAGGTCTTAAATAGTTAACAGCTTCTGCTTAGCCTTCAAGCTGCCTCCCTGCTCTCTCACTGTCTCCCTTGGAGTGTACCCTTGAGCCCAGGCACCATGCTGTAAGGAAGTCCAGATGAACCCACATAGAGAGGCAGCCTGTGTGTGTGAGTGTGAGAGATAATTCCAGACCTTCTGACTGTAAGTCTTCCAGCTGACTCCTCAGACATCACAGAATAGGAATGGACTGTAATGCCCTATCCTGTCTGAATCCTGACCTGCAGAATCTAAGAGCATAATACATTATTGTTTAGCTCCATGAAGTTTTGGGGTAATTTGGCACAGGACCTAGAACACTACTCCAGGTGAGTGCTTCCATCTCCATGTAGATTTTAGAACCAGCTTGTCCTCTTCTAGGTAAAAATGTACTCTTTGACTGGGATGGCATGGAGTCTGTAGATGGAGAGGGAGAGAGGGAGCATCGTAACAGTATGGCCTTTTGCAAAACAAAGGAATGCGTCAGTTTCAGTTTCCGTCATCTTCACTTGCTCTCTGCAGTGTCTTGTTCTTTACAGTGTAGAGGTCTTGTGTCTCGTTCATTAAATTTATCCCTGCATTATATAACCACAGAAAACGGAATTAGACAAATCACTTAACCTCTGAGCTTCTGTTTCTTAATTATAAAGCAGGGTAATAAATACTAACTTGGTTTGTACCTACTGTGTTCTGTGGATTTAATTAGGTATATATGTTTATTGTTTAGCACATTGCTTAGTGAATAGTAACAGCTCAATTGAACATTACCTTTTATTTTTATTATCAATGGAGATCCATATAGTGGTAAAAATTTGTGAATTTGTGGGCTAAATAGTGTTGTATTCTTGAAAAGGAGAGGCAAGTGAAGAAAATCCGTTTTATTTAGGATAATTATTATTACTATCAGGTTTTGTACAGCCATTGGTTGTTTTTAAATTTGACAGGAAAAACTAGGCTACTAATTCTAAATTGTTTAGTCATTTTTTCCTCTAAGACAGATCATTATTTGTTGATTTTAGTCTGATTTTCAAGTCACTAGCTACAATTTCAGAGTTAATTTGCCATGTAAAATAGAATATTTGCAGGTTTTTACTACAATACCCACTTCCTTAAAAATCTCTTAAATCTAGTTGAGAATTGTGATTTATTGTAAAAGTAAATATTTTCTTATTCAGTATCTTAATTCTTGTAGGAAACTTTGAGGGAAATTTTGAGTCACTGGACCTTGCAGAATTTGCTAAAAAGCAGCCATGGTGGCGCAAGCTGTTTGGGCAGGAGTCTGGGCCCTCGGCTGAAAAATACAGCGTGGCAACCCAGCTGCTAATTGGAGGCGTTACTGGATGGTAAGTGATGAGAACGATGTCCATTGTCTTTTTTGCATGATTTAGCTTTGCAGTTACACGAACCTTCTCCTTAACTAATGAAAGCACATTGACTTTTGTGACATTGATCACTTAGTGTGTAGCATTCATGTAAACATAGTAGTTAATACATGCCAGGCACTGTTTTGAGTACTTAAATATTTCATTTAAGTGAAAATGAGGACAGACAATGCAGTACCAATTTCAGAGTTTTTGAAATTTCAGAGTTGTTGCATTGTCTGTCCTCATTTTTCTTCCAGTTTTATTGAGAAGTATTTTTAAGGTTTGATTTACATCTGCTGTGAAATGATTACCACAACAGGGTTAGTGAACATTCATCATCTCATACACATATAATAAAAAGAGAAGAAAAAATTTTCTTCCTGAGATGAAAACTCTCAGAATCTACTCTCTTAACTGTTTCTTGTACACCATACAGCAGCGGTAGCTATAGTCCTCATGTTGTACATTACCTCCCTAATACTTCCTTCTAAGTGGGAGTTTGTAACTTTTGACCACCTTCATCTAATTCCCTCTCCCCCAGCCCCCCGACTCTGGTAACCACAGATTTGATCACTTTTCCTATGAGTTTTGTGTGTTTTTGTTTGAGATTGCATATATAACGGGGATCATACAGTATTTGTCTGCCATTGTCTGACTTTTCACTCAGTATAATGTCCTCAGGGTCAGTCCGTGTTATCACAAATGGTAGGATTTCGTTTTTGGATGGCGGCATAATACGCCGTGGTGTATGTGGGGCATGTGTGTATGACACGTTTATCCGTTCATCCACTGATGTATCTCAGGTTGTTTCCATGACTTGGCTATTGTAAACAGTGCTGCCGTGAATGGGGGGTGGCAGATATCTTTTTGAGTCGGGTTAGAGTTCTTTCCTTTAGATAAATTTCCCGAAGTGGAATTGCTGGATCCTGTGATAGTTCTATTTTTAGTTTTTTAAAAGATTTTATTAATTTGTCAGAGAGAGAGAGAGGGGAATGGCAGAGGGAAAGGAAGCTGAGCAGGGAGCCCGATGTACAGTTGGATCCCAGTGAAGGACCCCAGGTCAGAACTATAGTATAGCCTATAAGTTTTAACATTCTTTTTATAACCAGCTCATGCTAACTAAGAAACTGTGGCTAGCTGACCATAGATAAGGGAGTCAGCAAGCAGCATAACAGGATAACGAATAGCAAAAATCTGTGTTTACCCCAGCTGTTTCTGGCTTCTGTATAATAATGCTTCTAATGCTTTGCTAAGAAATGAAAAATTGCTTAAACCCTCGTTCGCTGTGTAATCAAATAAATTATACCCTTCCCCTGTTAAGAATTTCCCCTACTACTAAATAAAATTGATAAGGGTTGTCTCCCGTACCAAGGCCGGAGACATACGGTTCAGCACGTACGCTAGCTGGAGACGAGCGGTTCAGCACGTATACAGATAAAGGTTAGAAACGTGCAATTCAACACGTACCCTCTACTGTACACTACCTGAACGGTGACTGGCCAGAATGTATGGTTGGTTTTAAAGGATTGGCTACCTATGTGTAGGCCTTACTGTAATGCTTTGAAATTACTGGCTAGAAAAGTGAGGGCTCTGATGTAATGGACTGTAAAATTCTATATTAAGGGACTCCCGAAACAGATCGGGGCTCTCAGACACTGACCCATCCCTCGCGGATTTCGTGGTCAAGTGTCCCTGGGAGTCCGAGCATACCCGAATAAAATCCTCTTGCTTATTGCATCCAGTGGTCTGTGAGTGCGTCCTTGGGTGCGGGTCCTCTAGGGTCTTTCACCAGGACCCCGGGATCGCGACCTGAGCCAATGGCAGATGCTTCACTGACTGAGCCACACGGGCACCCTATTTTTGATTTTTTGAGAATCGTCCATATTGTTTTTCACAATGGCTGTACCAATTTACAGTTCCACTAACAGTATACAAAAATTCACTTTTCTCTACACCAAGAAGTAGAGAACACAAACATACACAAATATTTTAGTATTTATATAGATACTTCATTTCCTTCTCACACCAACTCTGACATTGGTATTGTAATTCTGCTCATTTTATAGGAACTAAGGCTTAAAAGGCCCAGGGCCATATAGATAGAAAGCGGTATAATTAGGAGCCAGCCAATAACTTCCTCAGTTGTGACACAGCTTATGGCTTCATTTGTAACAAATTCAAGGCATATATAAGGCATCAATCTCATCTCTACTTTTTACATTTGAAAACGTTCTTGTAGGGGCGCCTGGGTGGCTCAGTGGGTTAAAGCCTCTGCCTTCGGCTCAGGTCATGATCTCAGGGTCCTGGGATCGAGCCCCGCATTGGGCTATCTGCTCGGCGGGGAGCCTGCTTCTTCCCTCTCTCTCTCTCTCTCTCTCTGCCTGCCTCTCTGTCTACTTGTGATCTCTCTCTATCAAATAAATAAATAAAATATTTAAAAAAAAGAAAACGTTATTGTACAAGATAATGTAAGTACAGAATAGTACCTATAATATGTGTACACTTTAATGAATACATATAGAGCAGACACCTATGTAACCACCACACAGGTAAAAAAATGTAACTAGCACTCCAAAAACTCTAGAGATAAATGCTGTACTGATAATTATGTAGTTTTTTCTTTGTAGTTTAACACCAATTCTATCAGTAACTAATATACTGTAGTTAACCTGCTTTTGAACTTTAAGTAAATGCAATTTTGCTCAATTTGTTTTGTGTGTAGTTATAGTTTCTTTGTTTTCATTTGTATATAGAATTTCATTGCATGTTATACCATACTATTTTTATCCAGGTGATGACTGACATTTGAGTTGATTCCATTTTTGGCTAATTTTTTAATAGATTTTATTTATTTATCTGACAGTGAGTTAGAGATTCTAGCACAGCAGGGGGAGCAGCAGAGGGAGAGAAGAAGCGGTCTTGCCCCGAGCAGGGAGCCCGATGTGGGGCTCCATCCCAGGACCCTGAGATCATGACCTGAGCTGAGGGTAGATGCTTAATGACTGAGCCACCCAGGTGTCCCCAGTTTTGGGCTAATTTAAACAATGCTGATAGGAACTCTGTACAGTTAATTTCCTGGTGTGTATATATGCACATTTTTGTATGGTCTGTACCTAGGAGTTGAATTGCTAGGTTATGGGACATAAGTATCTGGCTTTGCTGGGTAAGTCAAACTGCTTTCCAAAAGTAGTATTAACAGTTTACCCTCCCAGCAACAAGGATTGAGTGTTACTGATGTTCTCCATTCGTGTGAGCACTTGATTTTGCCAGACTTAAATTTTTACTGGTCTGATAGTTGTATCTCACATTTTTTCATTTATACTTTGCTAAGTAGTGGTGACATTGACTAACTTCTATGTATTGTTCTTGACCATTTTGGATCTCTTCTTTCTTTGATAAAGTCTCATTTTTAATCTTTTGTAATTTTTCTGTTAAGTTGTCATTCTTTTTCTTACAGAGTTACAACAGTTCTTTATATATTCTGAATAGGTGTCCTTTGTTGGTTGTATGTTTTACAGGGATTTTTACTCATTCTGCATTCTGTGATTGTCTTTTCATTTGCCTTTTGGTATCTTTTGATGCACTGATCTTATTTTTAATATGGTCAGTTTTACTGATCTTTACCTTAATGGTTAGTAATTTTTGTGTCCTGTTGAAGTAATCTTTGCCTACCCCATATGCTCGAACTTTATTTCTTTACCTTTCACATTTACATTTATAGATCCACCTGGAATTGTTTTTTGTGTTTGGTTTGTGGTAGATTCCTCTTTCTTTTTTTTCATGTGGAATACCCAGTTGTCCCAAGTCAGTTATCCTTCTTCCATTACTCTGCCACACTCTCTCTGTGTGTAACTGCCATTTTGATTCCCAGGAACTTTTTGGCTATTTTTTATTTTTTTAAACAGTTTAGTAAATAAATTGCCAAATCAGAAGTATAAACAAGTATACAATTGTTTAAAAGTACAATTTAACTTACTTTTTAACTTACTTTCTTTAACTGTTTAAAAGTACAATTTAAACAAGTTTACAGTTTGAGGGGCGCCTGCGTGGTTCAGCTGGGGAAGTGTCTGCCTTTGGCTCAGGTCATGATCCCAGGGTTCTGGGATAGAGCCCCCAATCTGGCTCCCTTCTCCCTCCCCCCTACCCCTCCCCCTGCTTGTACTCTCTCTCTCTCTGTCAAATAAATAAATAACATCTTATAAAGTATACAGTTTGATGGATTTATATGATTTATACATACGTATAAATCATAGCCACAGTCAAGGTAATGAACACATCCATCACTCTAGAAGTTTCTTTGTACCTCTGCCTAATCGCTTTCATGCCCCACTAACCTCTGATCTGCATTCTATCACTGTAGACTACTTTGCATCTTCTAAGAATTATATATAAATGGAATTATACAGTATGTGTTCTTTTTTTGTCTGGCTGCTTTCTTCTGGTTAGCGTACTAATTTTGAGGTTCATCAATGCTGTTTCTTTTAAATCAGTAGTTCAGTCCTTTTCCTTGGTAAGTAGTAGTCTGTTGTGAGGAAGAACCATTTTGTTTATCCTTTACCTTTGGTGGATATTGGTTTGTTTCCACTTCGGGGCCAAAACTGCTATGAACATTTGTGTGCGAGTCTGCATGAACATACGCTTTTCTTTCTTTTGGGTCAGTACCTAGGAATAGCATGGCTGGGGGTTGTAAGTGGAATGCCTTAACTTCTTAGGAACCTGGCATACACTTTTGTGAAATGCCCGTACTGTCTTATACCTCTGCCAGCAACGTAGGACAGTTCCGGTCTTTCCGTCTCTTCACTAGCTCTTGGGCATTATGCCTTTTTGATTACAACCATCAAGTGGTATCTCACTGTAGTTTTAAGTTGTATTTCCCTAATGATTAATGATATTAGCATCTTTTCATGGCCTTGTTTTTGCCATCCATCTATCTTTTATATCAGATATGTGCTTTGCAAATATATTCTTCTACTTTTTAGCTTTTTATTCTCCTAACAGTAAAGAACGGAAGTTCTGAACTTTGAAATGTAACTTATCAACTTTTTTTTTTGTAGCTCTAGCTTTCTTTTTTTTTAAATTTATTTGACAGAGAAAGAGACATCACAGGTAGGCAGAGAGGCAGGCAGAGAGGGAGGGGGAAGCAGGCTCCCCACAGAGTGGAGATCCCCATGCGGGGCTCGATCCCAGACTCTGAGATCAGGACCTGAGCCAAAGGCAGAGGCTTAACCCACTGAGCCACCCAGGCGCCCCTGTAGCTCTAGCTTTTGATGTCATGTCTGAGAATATTTTCCTAATCTAGGATCACTAAGACTTTCTTCTGTATGTTCTTCTAGACAATAAATAGGTTTAGATTTTTCATTAGGTCCATGATTGATTTTGTTTTACTTTTTGAATATGTTTCAAGGTAGGAATCTAAGTTCTTTATTTGCATATGGTACCTAATTGTTTTGATGAAAAGACTATACTTCTCTATATATTGCTTTTGTACTTTTGTCAAAAATCAATTGACTAGATGTCTGTTTCTGAACTCTTTTTTTTTTTAAGATTTTGTTTTTAGGTAATTATCCCCGATGTGGGGCTCAAACCCATGAGTTCTGACTGAGCCAGCCAGGTGCCTCTGTTTCTGAACTCTTTGTTGTTGTTGTTTTTAAAGTATTTTTAGTTTCGGTTTTAGTTTTTAAGTAGGCTCCATACCCAGTGTGGAGCCCAGTTGTGGGGCTTAAACCCACAACCATGAGATCGAGACCTGAGCTGAGATCAAGAGTTAGATGCTTAACGGACTGAGACACCCTGGCGCCCCCTGGACTCTTTGTTAAGTGGTTTTGTCAATCTTTGTGCTAGTATCACACTGTATTTATCACTGTAACTTTATAAGTCATGAAATCAGGTAAATCTTACAACTTTGTACTTTTTTTAAGTTGGTAGGACACTTCTGGGTACACAGCATTTTCATATGAATTTTAGAATAAGCTTGCTTCCAGTTTCTGCGAAAAATCTGATGAGATTTTGACTGGGATTGCATTGATCCATAAACTGTGTTTAGGTTTCTTTCAGTTTCTCTCAGCAATGCTTTGTAGGTCTTGCACATCTTATTTTTTGATATTATTATAAATGGTATTTTTAAATTTCAACTTCTGACTGTTCATTGCTTGTATATAGAAACGCAGTTGGGTTTTGTAAATGGCTCTCGCCAAAGTCACTTACTCATATGCAGAGCTTGGGGGTCCCCTCAGGTTTGTTAATTTCCTGGGAGGATATTTGCCTTCATGGTTTCCCCCTAGAATTCCTTCTCCACAGTGTAGCCAGAGTCATCTTTTAAAGTGCAACCCAGGGGCGCCTGGGTGGCCGAGTTGATTCACTGTCTGCCTTCAGCTCAGGTCATGATCCCGGAGTCCCAGGATCCCTGCTGGGCAGGGAGTCTGCTTCTTCATCTGCCCCTCCACCTGCCAGTGCTCTCTCTCAGATAAATAAATACATAAATGTTTAGATTTGCTCAAGACCACAAAATTAGTAAGTGGTAGGTAGGTAAGATTTGAATCAGGGTCTTGGTGAACTCAGAGCCTCTGCTCTCTGCTGATACAGCCTAAGAGTGGGAAGGAGCTGGGTCATCCCAAGGTAAGTAGATATGAACATTGTTAGACGTGCATGTATGTGTGCACTCAACAGCCTGTCCACTTGTCTGACGTTGCTTTGGTTTTTGTAGGTGCACGGGTTTCATATTCCAGAAGGTTGGAAAGTTGGCTGCAACAGCCGTGGGAGGTGGATTTTTTCTCCTTCAGGTCTGTATGTGAAATGTCCCCAGATGTTTGGAAATCCCCCTTGCCCATGAGGAATGCGGTATGAGGAGCTGTCACGTAGTCTTGGGTATATTATTCTAGAATAGCCCTTGCACTTATTTTCAGCATACTATTTGAAATGCTAGTGACCATTTGAATCAAATTTCACCAGTTAGTAGTCACATTTTGCTTTGGAATCTGTGACATGGGGACATAGGATATATTCCATATCATAGCTCCCTTGTAGGGTTTTTAAGACCACTTGAAATATTAAAGAAATGTGATTTCAGAAATATGAAGTGTTATGCAGGGCCCTGTGGTAGGGTTTATTTTACACAGGGAACACTGATTCCAGAGCAGTCAGATGAGCCAGAGTTAATTTCAGAACTATGAGGTATTGGTTTGCAAACTTGACTCCATGTTGGAATTACCTAAGGAGTTTTAAAAAGCGCTTATGCTTGAGGCCTGCCTCCTGCCCTCTCCCCACCTGATTTCATAGGTGGAAGGTCTGCTCACACATCTAAGTGTTTTTTTTTAAAGGTTTTATTTATTTATTTGACAGACAGAGAGCACAAGCAGAGGGAATGGCAGGCAGAGGGAGAAGCAGGCTCCCGCCGAGCAGACAGCCCGATGCGGGACTCGATCCCAGGACACAGGGATCGTGACCTGAGCTGAAGGCAGACGCTTCACTGACTGAGCCCCCCCAGGCGCCCTCACATCTAAGTATTTTTAAGAGTCCTGAGGTGATTCTCATGTGGAGCAGAGTCAGAACCACTGCTCTGTAGGAGCCATAACTTGTTGAATTGTGCCCCAGTCTCTGAATTCATAGCCCTTCGTGTCCTGCAGTCGACGGCCCTCATTTTAGCAGGGTAAGTGCTACCTTTGAACCGCAGGAGGAGTGAGTTTCCCACTTGGGTCAGGCGAAAGTTCAGTGTGTGGGAGGAGAAGGCTGGTGACTGGCGGGCCCGGCTGGTGGCCGGGTTAGGGCATGGTGTTGCCACACAGCAGATTCCCTCAAATACGAAGCTCGACATAACCACCATTTTATTATCTCTCACAGTTTCTGTGGGTCAGTAATTTGGAGAGGGTCAGGTGGGTGCCTGTGGCCGCGGGTCTCGTGGCTACAGGTAGGAGGTGGCTGGAGCTAGATAGGCGGAGCGGGCCGGGACAGGTCTGGGCCTCTCGCTGCCTCTCTGGCAGGTCAGACTCCCTGCGTGGCAGCGGCCCTCCTCGCACCTTTTCCTGTCCTTCTAATTCGCCCTTCAGGGTTAACCCTTGGTTAAACCCTGTGGTTTCCCCTACACCCTGCTCTAGGCTTGACTTTGTAATTATCTTAGTGTTGCTTTGAAATCGCTTTTTAACTTTCATCTTAAACTTTTTTTACTTGAAGTATATTTGACGTACAATAGTAGTTTCAGGGTACAACATAGTGATTCATTATTTATATACATTACAAGATCTCTTAATCTCTGAATTTTGGGGGCCCTGACTGACAGAAGCAATTGCTACTGAAAGGATCACCAGGAAAGATTCTCCAAATGGGATTCTGGTATTGCATGAGTCAGGTAGTCAAGGAGTACAGGGCTTCCTCCTGGCTAGGGGAGGCGGGTGGCACCTGGGGAGTCCATGCTGTGCACTCAGCTGTTGGTCACCAGAGGGATGTGGTGGCCATAAAGTAAACGTGGGAAGAATTAATCTCTTTTATGATAATGAGTCATCTGTGAATATGTGCTTTCTCTCCATTTGCTTAGGTCTTTAATGTCTTCGCATAGGCTTTAAAATGTTTTTTCAGGGGCGCCTGGGTGGCTCAGTGGGTTAAGCCGCTGCCTTCGGCTCAGGTCATGATCTCAGGGTCCTGGGATCGAGTCCCGCATCGGGCTCTCTGCTCGGCAGGGAGCCTGCTTCCCTCTCTCTCTCTCTCTGCCTGCCTCTCCATCTACTTGTGATTTCTCTCTGTCAAATAAATAAATAAAATCTTTAAAAAAAAAAATGTTTTTTCATATACATCTTCTACACTGTGCCTTGATTTTTATCCCTAGATACCTCACACCTTCAGTTACACGTGGCCTTCCTTGGCCACACGCTCAGCCCCAGTCAGCTGGACTCATAGGCTTATTTGCTATTCACATAGCCTTTTTATGAATGAGACAGTTTTTTAACCCAGCATTTGTTCTAATGTTTTTTTTTTTTTTTAACATTTTACTTATTTATTTGGCAGTGAGAGAGCGAGCACAAGCAGAGGGAATGGCAGGCAGAGGGAGAAGCAGGCTCCCCATTAAGCAGGAGCACGATGTGGGGTTCAGTCCCAGGAGCCCGGGATTGTGACCTGAGCTGAAGGCAGATGCTTAGTGACTGAGCCACCCAGCGCCCCTGTTCTAATGCTTCTTGTTGGCAGCTGCCACCTGTCTAGCAATTCTGTCCAGATCCCTCTGTCCCTGAGCTGTCAGTTCACAGCCTCCGTCTTGGTCCTTTTCCTCCATTTTTAGCCCCACTAGACCTTGGAGGACCCTATGGAACATGCCTTTGGAGCCCCTGCTGAAGTGGCCCAGAATGACACCATGTCCCTGACGTCCCCCATGGATCTTGATCGTGGAGAGGAAGAGCAACAATGCCAGAGGAGACTAGAGAGGAGTTTCAGTTTTAGATATTTTGAGAAGTTCAGATAGATATGACTTCCCAAAACTTTGGTGGAGAGAAGTGACACGGATGGAAGATTGACTGACGGGCTGTAATGAGCCTCTAGTTCGTCCGGTAGCAGCATACTGCAGTCAGTTTTATCCTATTCACACATTCTCAGTGAAGGTGTTTTCACTGAGCTTTAGTGTTTGTGCCTGCTGTCTTCACTCAGGGAAGTAGGCGGATTCTATGCAGTATTTAGATGTGTTTCCCTCAGTACCACTGACATGAAGTTGCTCTGGAGGGACCTCTGTGGGGCTGCACACTAGATTTTCTGAGCTGATAGCGATTATGTTGGCTGAGGTCTGTAAGGTTTCTTCACCTTACATCTTGACTTTCAATTCTGATTTTCTTCTTACCATTTTATATTTTTAGGCTAACTTACAAGTTTGTAGAGAGGGAGAAGAGTATAAATAAGGGTACAAGGATTGCCAGGAGCAGTTGGAGGTCGGTCTGTTGATGTACATCAGGCATAGGCCCTTGCATGTTGGGTGGATACCGAGTAGATGTGGAGTGAATGTCATTGTCATGCAATGAATTAGATGCAGATGTCTCAAGAAACGTAGAGTCAGAAGGGTTTTTGGTAACGTACTTCAGTGACTCCATCGTAATGAACAGAAATAACAAGCCTGTGTTTCTTGTTCTTTGCCGTCATTATCGAAACGATAGCTTGCGAACCATACTGGGTACATCAAGGTTGACTGGCAGCGAGTAGAGAAGGACATGAAGAAAGCCAAGGAGCAGCTGAAGATCCGTAAGAGCAACCAGCTGTCCACGGAGGTCAGAAGCAAAGCGGAGGAGGTGAGGCTAACCCTTGGCGCGCGCTTAGAGCTGGTAGTTGACGTGCCAGTGACTTCTGTCAGGGAGTGCGAATGCGAAATGATCATTTATGTATGTGGTTTGGTCGTGCCTTGAATTCGTTTTGCAGCAAGTGGGACGCAGACGGTTTTGCATCACACTTTGTCTCCGTGCGTGCGCTCCTCTGAAATGTGTGCCCTGGGCGTGCTCACGTAACCAGCAGGAGCTTCGACCTTCAGAGGTCGGCAGCCTGTTCTTTGTGAAGGGCTGGGTGATAAATATTTCCAGCTTTGTAGACCCTGTGGTCTCTGACACAACTCCTGAGCTCCGGTGTTGCAGCGAAACTTCATTTAAAAAATAATGAATACTGTTTTTCTGAAAATAAATAAATTATTTCATAAAAATAAATAAATAAATAAATAAATAAATAAATAAATAAATAAATAAAAATAAAAATGGGCAGCATTTGGTGCAGAGGCAATGTCATTCACTCGCCTCTGCTCCAACACATGAAACCAGGTTAGGTTATACTGGCAGGCACTTGGGAGGGACAGGAGAAGTCCTTCTTTTTTAAAAGAATTTTGCTACTTTATTACCTTTGGAAATATGTTAAATGTGCCGAAGAAATAAGTGCTCTGAAGTGGGGAGAAATAAACTTGGTCAAGGTGTCAGGAAGGTTCTGGGTTCACAGAAAAAAGAGACGGAATAAGTGCAGAAGAGGGATTCAGGAGGAAATTGAAACAGGCCTTGAAATGTTGCCAAGTGATGGCAACAAAATAAAACAGGTTAAACCCACAAAGACCAAGAGAACAGGAGAAAAATACCAGAAGACCAGAAATGTCAGCAAGTTTCTAGAAGTTGGAAAACAGGTAGGTGAGTGGTAAATACTGGTCCACCTTGCCAGGTACGTAATGACAGTTGCTGTGTGGTGGTAGGTGGCAGGCCAATGCTGGTCCTTGGCCCAGATGGATGGTGGCATCTGTGGGCGCCCAGGAGTGCAGATAATCCTTCCCACTTCTCTCCCCCTGCCTCAAGCTCAGGGTTATAAAAGTGACAGTTTTTTCATTTTGCCAGAACGTGACTATTCACATAATAACAAAAGTAATACGTGATTGTTGAAAACTTCTTCAGTGACATGGGAAGTAATGTAATAAACTGTTGAGTCACAGAGGGAACTTGTTATAAACTATCCAGGTTTGGAATTAGTTCATTCCACAAATATTTGTATTCCTATTTGTGGCCTGGTACTGTCACCGGCTCCAGGGATAGTGGCTGGTTCCCCCCTTAGAGCCCATGTTGTTACTTGGGAAGCCAGGGAATGAGGGTCATAAATTCAGTGTTCAGCAGTCAAGTCATCAGTGACTTCAGTGACAACAGTTCTGGCCAAACTGTAGCAAGTTGAGGAATGAGTAGGAAGTAATACAGTAAAGATAATGAATGAAAAACAATCATTTTAGGAATTTGATTTTTTTCGTTCCCCCTATGAATGGTAGATGGCAAAAGACAGTACCTCAGGTAGGGAAATGTGGGGTCCAGTCAAGTCAAGTCAGAGAGCCAGTGAAAGGGACATAGGAAGTCATAGGTGTAGTGGGAGTGAGGATGCTCAGGGACTGGGCAGTTGAGTGGAGCAGGTCGGGGTATGAGTGGCTTAAATGGTTGGGACATGAAGTCACTGCACTTGAGTTCAAGAAATGATGAACTACATTTAAATACAGCTTTAATACAGCTTTTTTTCTTTCCCCATAATTTCCCCCATGAACTCTGTCCTTCCCTGTTCCTCAGTGAACTCTCGGGCAGATTTCTTAGCTCTCGAACAGACATAACTGAAGACAGATTCCGAGGAGTTGCCTTTGGCTTCTCCTTATCCCTCACATGGCCAGTCATGCGATCAAAGTCCTTGTATCATTTCACATTAACATCCCTGCTACCATTTTTTAAAATGTAGTTTAATTTTTTCAGTGTTCCAGAGCTCATTGTTTATGCACCACACCCAGTGCTCCATGCAATCCGTGCCCTCTGTAACACCCACCACCAGGCTCCCCCAGGCCCCCAACCCCCCTCCTCCCCAAAACCTTCAGTTTGTTTCTCAGAGCCCACAGTCTCTCATGGTTTGTCCCCCGCTCCGATTGCCCTGCTACCATCTTGACCTAGAGACCCAGTGGTGAAGGGATTGACATTGTTAAGATCGCATAGGTAATAGAGATCTGATTCCTAAGAATATCCCTAGCAAAATAACCCACTTTTGCTATCTTCTGTTCCTAGGTAGTGTCATTTGTGAAGAAGAACGTTCTAGTGACTGGGGGATTTTTTGGAGGCTTTCTGCTTGGCATGGCATCCTAAGGACGACAACTTCACTTCTGTTACTCCTGTTTTTTTCCAGCCAGCAGCCTCTTCACTCCATCATAGGACATCAAGTTTGTCCTACTTCTTCCATGACTTCCTCCCTGCTGTGGCATATCTGAATGGCTTCTGTAGGCATCTGTCGTTGCAAGTTGATACAGCCCTATTATGAACTTGATGGCAGCGGAAGAGACCATAGACATTAGCTCTTCTCCCCACTTGACTAATCTGTAGGTCAGCAGAAATGTTCCTTCCCCTTAGCCCATGTAAGATACTTAACAGACCATGGTATATGAGACGGCTCGCCTTGGAGGTTGGGTGGATCCTCAAAGGTTGTCCCAAACTTGATTTGGAAAAGAAATCACAAGCATAGAGATACCTTATGTGCTGCATGGAAAGGAACTGAATACATATGCCTTTAAGCATGAAAGACTTGGTATCTGGTGTCTACTTTCTTTTTAGTTGGTTTTAGATTACAGAAAGAGAGCTATTTATATACCTGCTATAATTATCCTGACAAAAATGGCAGTATAAGCACTACAATTGAAAAATCCAAATATGGAATGAACTTGTGCTAAAGGGATATATATATATATATATACTGAGCTAAAGGTATTGTGTTCAGTGGAAAACCAACTAACAGATACATCATCTGATGGTCAAATTTAGTGAATCATTTAGGGGCATTAAGATATTATCCGGGGATGTTTTCCACCATAAAGCACTCACAGCCATTTCCAAAGGGTTTTTTCATGGTAAAATAAGTGACTATAGTTAGGAAAGGGAAGAAGCTCTTGGATTTTTATTTCACAGAAAAGGTTTTAAGCTTTGAAAGGTAAAGTATTATTTACCTCTTGTTGAAACATTAGGGGTAGCCATAGCTCCTTTGTGCCAATTCTGTTTCTTTATCTAATTGGTATGAAATACCTCACATTTCAGCCAGAGTTTTAAAGAGGTGGCATTGCAGGCGTTCAGAACGGAGAAGAGTAGCAATGGCATGTGTGAAGTAAATTACTTCCATCATCACACGTCCTGCTGTCTCACAGTGGCCCCAACTCTTAGAATTATTCTTTAAAGTAAAAGTTTATAGACACACATAGATGTGTGTAGAATCTTAGCACAGTTTGTCTGCAACCTCAGCTGGAATGTCCGCTTGTGGAGGGGGCGGCTGTGTCTTCACCACTACAGCCATGGAGCCGAGCACTTACTAGGTATCCAGGGTTGATTGAGTAGCTGAATAATGACCTCATGATTATAAATGTATCCAGAAAAGGGACTGATCCAAAGAATTATTTGAGACTGTGAGTTCTGAGAATGAGAAAAACAATTAATTCTTACACTTGTAGGTGATCTCTGCAAAATGTATGTTTTTTAAGGCCTTCTTTTAATATGTTTGCCTTTTAACTTATCTTGGGAAAAATGGATTGAATTTGGAAATTGTAGCTACCAGTGGATGCGTGGAACTTTTTAGAATTCATCCATCTGCATTTTTCTCTCCTCATTTTAAGGCAACAGAAGCTATTTTGCTTACAATATGTATGAACCGTCCCCCAATCATAATGGTATGAGCCTCTGTATTGCATATTTTTGTGTAAGAACTTAAAAAAAGGTTTTCACTTTTTATTATGGAAACTTCCAAACATATCTAAGAGAAAAAGTACAGTGACTCTCATATATTGATCACCCACCTTCAATGATCATCAAATTGCTTTATCAGTTGTTTTGGAAACAATTATAAAATGTATCCTTTCATTATATTTTAGTGTGTATCTCTAAAAGGTAAGAACTGTTTCTAAAATCATAAATATAATATTATACTCTCATACCAAAAAATTGATAATAATTCCTTAATATCATCAAATATCTGGCCAGTTTTCAAAATTTCCTGTCTCTTAGAGTTTTGCATTTGGTTATTTGAATCAAAATCCATGTAAGGTTACCCACATTGCATTCAGATGATCTCTTACATCTCTTTTAATCTTTATGTTCTTTTTCTTCTTCTTTTTTTTGGCCTGCAGTATAGTTACTGAAGACACTGAGTTGTTTGTTCCTTTTAGTTTTCTACATTCTGCTTCTGATGCAGGGTCCCTGGGTTAGGTCCTAGACGGCAATCGAGGCTGTAGCTCTTCGATGACTTGACCCACGTCATTCACCCAGACCAATAGAATGGTGACTGTAAAACCTAACTCATGTATTTTAACTCATCTGTATTTTCCTGTGATTATTGGTGAGGACAGTAGGTCATTCTAACCTTTCATCAGCTTGTAATAGATAATACCAAAATAAAACCTGTAAGTTCCTTTGGAAGTTTCTTCCAAGCGTTCTGGGACCCTGAAGTGAAGGTCAGGGTTGCAGGTGGGCCTCATGCTGCTGCGATGAGAATGGTCCTGAGTTCTGTCCACCAAGTAGGGCCACTGCTGTGCCAGTGCGGCGTGCTCTGGTGTATGTGTTGGATTTCAGCAGGCGTTTAGGGAGCTTCCAAATTGAGGCCCTGTTGCCAGAACTTTGTTTGAGATGATGACGGGGAAGGTAAGATCTCTCCCAAAAGAACAACTAGCAGCGGACCCATCATACAAAACCAAGATACCAGGACCAGGCAGTTGCACACATGATGATATTTTTTTTAATTAGTGAGACACATACTTTTCTCCAGAACCCGGAGTCCAATAATGTGCTGGGCTTCTCTCTGAAGAAACTCGATTTTCTGTGAATGACAGAGGAAGCCAGCATGTTTGGGAGTTTGGTGCCCCCTGCTGGCAGGGATGTGGTAACACCATACTCGGGGCTTCTCTACCTGTAGTTTGGCCCAGATTAGGACAAACTGCTGTGAACGTGTCTCAGTCCTGCCCAGTCCCATCACGGCAGCAATAGTTCATCAAAGGGTGGCTCAGGGTCACAAGGGCACCGGGAGGGGCCGTGGTGGCCTAGCAGGGGACAGAAAGGGCACAGTGGGTTGCACGGGGGCAGGGTGGCAAAGGGGAGAAAAGCCTTGCAGGTGTTTCAGCCTCAGGTGTGGAAATGTGTCCGTCAGACAAGGTCACAGCAGTTTCTCTATAATGCTTGAGTTCCTTCTCCCCGAAGTTCGCCCTGGTGTCCAACGAGACGTGAGAGGGACCCAACTTTCAGTTTAGGCTGCTGCCTTCTCAGGCTCAAAAAAATAAGACTCTACTGTTGTCGGTCATCGTAAGGCTCTGTGTCCTCAGTGCTGAGCAGCGTCATTGTCATTAGTGTCACTGTCATTGTCATTTTCCTCCTGCTTCCCATCTGGCCCTCATGTTTGCTCCGACTTCTTAACACTCAGCCTGGGGACGTTCATCAAACAGCGGGAGTCCTGACTCCCCCCACCTGCCCTACCACTGGACCTGGGCAGTTACTGCCTCGTGGATGCTGGCAGAAGACAGGACAGGAATTAAGTTGGAGAACAGTATTCGAGAAGCAACGAACCTTACATAATTCTGGCTGACATACTCTGGTAGGGGATGCTTAAGCTATCAAAATGCAGTTACTGTATGGTTAACTATTGTAAGACTGTTGTCTCCATCCTTTTGTTTGTTAACTTGTCGGCCAAATGGGCATGACTAATGGTTGGGCTCTTATCTGAGACCTCTACTTTTCTATGGTTTCGGAAAATACGAGAAACCTCTGCTTGAAGAAATGGTGTAGAGATGGATTTGAAATTGCTGAATATCATTAATGTTTCGCGTTCATCTCAGTTTCTTCTCTGACGGAAACTCACTTAAGGCGAAACTAGACTGCTGCCCTCTCTGCTGCTTCTGCGAATTACCAGCTTGGTTTCCGTCTTGAAGTCTGGGTACGGGGCTTTCTTCATTGTTTATACAATGTTAGTGTGATCTCTCGGAGAATTGGGCACAAGATACGTATCTTATTCTGGACCTGATTACCCAGAAATCATGTTCTGTGATGTTTGGTTCTTCTCAAAGAATCATGAATTTTAAGAGCACTATTTTTCTGAAGAAAATTGACAGTGTTGCACTTTTTTCACATTTAAAAAAACCTGTGAAGTCAGCTTATTGACTCACCAAAAGTGTCTACCTTTCTGAATTTAAAATGGTAAGAATGCCATCAGGATTATTGGGAGCAGTGGAGTTTTACAAACTACTGATACGCTCTCCTCCTACAGACGGAGTTCACTGGACTGTGGCACCTTTGGGTGTTTCCACTGACCACCCAAGGTGGAGAGCCACTGAAGCAGAGTTGGAAGCTGTGCTAAAGTTGTTATAGTTCTGCTGTTAACAAGTGACCACTTGGGGCGCCTGGGTGGCTCAGTGGGTTAAAGCCTTTGCCTTCGGCTCAGGTCCTGATCCCAGGCCCTCTGCTCAGCGGGGAGCCTGCTTCCCCCTCTCTCTACCTGCCTCTCTGCCTACCTGTGATCTCTGTCAAATAAGTAAATAAAATCTTTAAAAAAAAAAAAAAACAAAAACAAGTGACCACTTAACAGGCCTTTAAAGCCTTTTATGTTAAGTGCCATGCAACTTTAGATGCCTTCCAGATACCAAACACAAGCGTACAGATGATTAAATGTTAGGAGTTTTGGGGGGTGGATGCGGGGAAGGGAGTTGTCACACCAGCATAACTGCAGATCAGGAGCTTCTCTCATCAGTGGATGCTGTAGTTTTCGGATGAAAAGTAGTGAGATACGGCCCTCCCCACTGAGGTCTTTTAGTTACTAGTTAACCAAGTGATTAAACTTAGCACCACCAGCCCACTTACAGACTTTTTAGTCTCTAAAAGAGAGATCATAGTTCTCTCCCTCCCAGGTCCTCCCTAGAGACTGTGACTCAGTGCTGTGGTCCCTAACACGGAAAAAACACTGGATGAATGTTGAGCTTTTCTGATGGCTGTTCTACTTTGCTGTGTCTCATCATAGCAGAGAAGAATCCTATTTAATGTCTGCCAATAGATGTTGACTTCAACTGAGACAGGACTGAGCTTAAATATAGGAAGGAACAATTTATTTCAAGTTTTGAGAGTCCCAAGTAAAGTATACCCTAGGGAAAAAAATTTAAAACAGTCTGAAACTTGAGTAGTTAACTCAAAAATGATTTTGTAATAAAGCACAGTAAAACTATGTATTTGACCATACAGTGATTCCTAGTATAAATCCTAGCACTGCTATCAATTGATCATTTTAAATGTAACTTACATGTGTCTGTAATGTAAACATAGTTGTAAAATGTTTTATTAAATCATTTCACTGTTCACACAAGAGTTCATTTATTAAATCATTTCACTATTCACACAAGAGTTCATTTAAATGATTTCATGAGAACACAGCACAGTCACCCTAGTTTGTGGACCAAACCTCTCTAAGGCAGCGTTTTCTCCAAGTCTCTGGGGAATGTTCAACCTGTGAGGGGCAGTCTGCAAAATGGGGACATTGTCAAGTTAGTCCTTTTCAAAGAATCATAATTTACAGTAACATATTGAAAGCTTTGAAGCCTTAGAGAAGAGAAACCTATTGACTTATGTCTAATGTAACATTCCCCGAACTCATCTGACCACAGAAGCCTTTTGTACCCTCCCCACCTTTGACAGCAATTCCTAGAAACACTTCAGGGAATGCTGCTTAAAAGAACAGTTGGTCTCAAATAATAATGGTATTTGACTATCTCAGACTATTTTACATTAGTCATTCATGGCAATGTAGGATCCTCCCTGTTCTGGACTGAATGTTTGTGTTCCCCAAAATTTGCGTTGAAATCCTAACACCCAAGGTGATGATATTTGGAGGTGGGTCTTTTGGGAGATGATTAGTTCATGGAGGTGGAGGCCTCATGACTGGGATTAGTGCCTCTATTGAACAGACTCAGGAAAGCTTGCTCGCTCCCCTCCTGACATGGGAGGTGCCTTGAACTTGGACTTCCAGCCTTAGAACTGTGAGAAATACATACATGTCTGTTGTTCATAAGCCAGAATGGACTTACAGCAGCCCGAATGAACTAAGACAGGGACATATCAGAATTTTTGTTTCTGCCTCTGCTTAGAAAGTCATCTTTTTCTTCTGGGGGCAGGCTGGAGTGATGGTGGTTCTAGCACCTGTTTGAGGAAAGCAAATGGCCTGTTTGATACTGTCACTCTACCACCACCACATGAAGTCACTGACAACTGTCAACAGGCTTCCTACAGCAGCCTTGTATTAACATGAGGGTTCACTGTAACGTTTTGATTATAATAGATAAAACACCTAAGAATTCTGTTGCTGCCTGCCTTCCAACGAAGTGTTTTGTTTGTTTTGTTTTTTCAGTTTTCTCATGATAAATTAGGGGTTGTTAAACATTACAAGAATCATTTCTAGGCCTTTCCTACCACCCTTTGAGCAAATATTAAGTGTCTTCTTGCTAGGCACTGCAGTGGGGAGATAAAAGTAGAAAGAAATGCTCTCACTTGCATCTGGAAGGACACTGTGCTCTGAATTACTGGAAATTCAACAGCATGTAGTCTGAACGTGTCATGGTTGTGGCACTGGAGGGGTGTCTTTTCACCTGACACAGGACGAGTTTTATGAATGGTACTAGTAGTCCAAATTCAAAAGCTAAAGACAACTCATTAACATCTATATCAAGCAATTCTCCAATTCCCAGTGGACACTGACTAGGTATCCTACAAAATTGTTAGGACGCTATCTACTTGGAATTAGTGTCAGATCCCCCAGGTTAGGGGCTCAGTCTAAAAGACTGCACCAAATTCAAACACCTATTGCTAAGTCCAGATTGTTACCTGTCCTCTGCCTCACTGGCTATAAATCTGAGGTTCCCAAGGACATCCTCCTTAGGTTTGATTAATTTGCTAGAGTTAACTACAGAACTCAAAAACATTTACTTCAACATTTGCCAGCTTATTATAAAGGATACAGATAAACAGCTAGATGAAGAGGTATAAAGGTCAAGGTCCCACATACAGGAGTTTCTGTATGGCTCCATTTCAGTCATGACTGATTAAATCATTGGCCATTGGTGACTGATTTAACCTCCAGTCCCTCTCCCCTTCCCAGAGGTAAGGGGAGTGTGGGATTGAAAGTTCCAACCCTCTAATCACAGGGTTGGTTCCCCTGGCAACCAGTCCTCATGCATAGGTTACTATGCAAAAGTCACCGCAATAATGTGACAAGACACCTTTATCACTATTATCACTTAGGAAATTCCAAGGGTTTTAGGAGCTGTGTACCAGGAAAGGACAAAAAGACCAAATATATATTTCTTATAAGTCACAATATCGCAAGTACCAAACCAAAATTTTTCACTTAACAGGTTTATTTTAGCAGCTCAGTTTTATTACATTCTATATATTTAATATATTTCTATCTGTTCTGCATAGATGGCATATTCATTAACTTTTATAGTTGACTTTTTTATTTGATATGTGCTGCTACCTGGCCCAAAGAAAGAGGGAGACAAACTTGCTTGGTGGATACATGGTGCAGCATTTCACTTTTCAGCAGAACTTCACTTTGATGTCGGCTTCAGTGTCAGCTTTTCCTCCTCCTCTCTTTCAAATCCCGAACAGACGAGAGATCTTCCCTTAGGATATCGAGCGCAACACTTACGCAGTTCTTGGATGACAGCCTGACACTTAGATTCCATGTAGTTGTTGGCTGCAAAACAGACAGGCAGACCCTAGTCATGATCTCATAGAACTCAGATGCAGGGAAGTTTAGATCAGTGCTTCCCACTCCTTTTCACTTCATTTTATCTACAGACCTGGAAGAAAGAGGTAATTCTTTCTGATGTACAGACCAGTCAACAGGACAATTAGGGGGAAAAAAAAGCATGATTTAAAAGTGGTTGAGGGGCACTTGGGTGGCTCAGAGGGTTAAAGCCTCTGCCTTCGGCTCAGGTCATGGTCCCAGGGTCCTGGGATCGAGCCCCGCATCGGGCTCTCTGCTCAGCGGGGAGCCTGCTTCCTCCTCTCTCTCTCCGCCTGCCTCTCTGCCTACTTGTGATCTCTCTCTGTTGAATAAATAAAATCTTTAAAAAGAAAAAAAAATAAAAGTGGTTGAAAGGTATTTTTACATATAAATTTCCTTTTCTTTCAGGTTAATAACTTACATACCCTTTTCTAGGACAGTGGTGGCTGTGGGATGTCCCTACCAAGTCTGTGCAACAGAGAGGGGGAAATTGCAGTCTCTGGATAGGGAGCTTTTTTACAGCTGTGAGCTAAGAATGGTTACATTTTACAAGGGTTGCAAATACACACCCACATTCCCACCTACACTCTCTACAACAAAGACCTCCAGGCCTCCAAGGCCTAAAATATTTCCTATTTGGCCCTCTACAGAAAATATATGTAGAGCTCCTACTATACACAGACCTTAAGTCAGGAAGAACTTGACCTAAAGGTTCTAGGTCAGCTGCAGTCGATCCAAGTCCCCCAGTGCTAAAATGGGGTGCATGGGAGTTAGTCCCAGATTTTAAAAAAACAAACAAGCACTAATTCTGACGAGAAAGAATATAGCAGAGTGGCTGAGTCCAAGTTTGGAGTCAAACCAAAAGGGTTCAAACCCGCACTGCACCCCTTACTAGACAAGTTATCTGACTTCTGTGTCAATTTATCCATCTATAAAACGGAGGTCATAGCAGCATCCACCTCATGGATGATAGGACTAAATGACTTAATATGTTTAAAACACTATGGCTGTGCTTAATGCTAACTCAGTCCTGATATATATACATATATCCATATGTTGCTAATTCAAATAAGGTAAGAATTTATTTGGGAGAAGAAGCTGTGAAAAACATTTTCCTTTTTCTTAAATTTGGAGGAAAGAAAAGGATGAATAAAGTAGCATTACTATCATTATACATCAACATTGTAGATTAAGATTTTATGAAATACTGCTCACATCATAAAATGAAAAGTCTAAGAATGAAAGTTAAAAGGCGAAGGAAGTAGACCCTTCAGACCCTTCTCTATTACTTTACTAATGGGAAAAGTTGACAAAAACATCAGTGTTGAAGTTCAGAAAGCTCTATAGCTTTTCCATCTGTTCTTCTGCCAATAATCATTCGCTGATTAAAAAAAATCCTCTAGCACTTGGTCAAACTTATTGGCCAATTTAGAACCAAATTAGGGGGAAAATCAAGTGGACAAATCACATCAAATATGCTTTAGTTGAAGTTTGCTTTTTTTAAAGACTTAGTTGCTGACTTGGCAGCCTGAACTCCAATTGCATTTTCAACCCCCATTTCTAATCTGATCGCTTTTAAAAAGTGGGTTTTCAGCCACAGTGAAGTATAACCAACCCATTTAAAACTAATCTTTTTAAGAAAGACCTTTGCTCACTCAGCTTAGTAATTTTTAACTCTGGCTGTACATTAAAATAACCTGGTTAGCTTTTTAGACTGATTCCTGCCCAGAACCCGTTTTCAGGAAGTCTGATTCAATTGTTCTAGGCAAGAGCTTTTTTTATAAGTTCTAATGTGTTTTAAACATTTTAGTCTAATGTAGTTTAAAGATTCTAACGTATAACCAGGATCGCAAACATGAAGCTTGGATCATATCACTTTGTATTTTCTGCATCTTTGTTGAAACAATGAGAAAAATCTTCAGGATAATTACAGAAATACTACTTTTGAGAGGAGCTCATATCATTTGCTGATAAAAAGAAAAGCTGGTCTCTTGTAGTTGGTTCACAGATAAAGTGGAAAAATATAAAAAAGCATTTAACATACTACCTTGTAAACATTTCTGTATTTCACAGGCTTGTTTCTGGCACGGATCCTTCTGCGGCATATCCAGAAAACTAAAATAAGAGAAACGATTTTTATTTTGTCTTTTATCCATAAAGACTTGAAAGCCCCTCTAGATGGGATTTTCTTCTGAGACAACCAGGTATGCTAGAAAACAATTGCACTAAAAAATACTCTTCCCATTCATAGGATGAATCAACTGTATTTTTTATAATATCCATTTCATTCAGTTTTGAAGACATAAATAGCTTTACATGAAAATAAAACCTTGAATTCAATCACCTCATCTTGAATATCATAAACCAATTGCAGGCTAAAGGAGCCGATGCCACAGACCAATAGGCTTGCCCACTGCTCAGATATATCATTCGCAGAACCACCCTTGGTAAATGATTAAACTCCTTGAGCCTTTTTCCTTATTATTTTTTTCCGTATGATTTCCTTATAATTATTATTATGTAAAACGGGGGCCATCCCTATGTACCTCAAAGCATTAGTGGAAGGCTTAAGTGCACAGAATAGTCTAGCCGGGAAGGGAGGCAGTAATACAAGATTTTTTAAAAAAATAAAACCTTACTTTTAATGTACATAAACAGTTATGACTACTTTAACTCAGAAAATTCTTTATCAGGTAGTATATGGTTTCCTAGGAATCAGTAATATTTGGTGCTATTATTACTTCCTGAGAAAGGTGCTAGTTAAGCAGCTAAAATAATTTTTCGAGCTCTTATAGAAACCAACTTATTTATCTGTAGCCAGAGAATGAATTTAAGTGCCCACGATTTTGATTAGCAACCTCTAAAAATTTGAAGGCACAATTTCAGAAAGGAAAAAGGCCCAGAAGCCTTTGTAGCCCATTTCATTAATTCAAATAACCTCCTCTTTTTTCAGAGCCCCCTAAGTTCTCCGTAAGATCCGAGTTAGGTCAGTACTGGGAGGGGAAACACTGGAGCAAAACCTGGGATATTTACAGGACGGGAGAAGGAAAGGCAGGTGAATTGCGCAGGGCAAATAAGCGACACATAGATGTTGATGCTGCTAGGAGCTGCTCTCTTCTCTCTAAACCAGTACCAAGTCCTTGGTGATCGGGGCATCTGTTCTGTAGCAGGTGCTGACTTTTGTGGGACTCATCAGATCCCAGTTCCAGCTGATGATGTCCATTAATGGTTCTATGGCAATTTCCAAAGGAGTCAATTTCAAGTTACATGTCCTGACTAAGTGCTTTTTTGACTTGCTTTCTGCCTGTGTGACCCCCTCTCTGCAGTTCCACTTGTGGTGTTCTTCATGACCCTTCCTAAGCTTCTGTGTTCTTGAGCAGTTTTTCAACCCAGTCCCTCCCCCCAGGCCCACAGGTGGGTGCACTGCAGTGGTGGATGAAGTGATTGCCTTATACTGAATAGAACAGAGGAGCATATCTTCCTAGAATCCCAGCACCTGGAAAACAAAGTAGATCATTAAAATCACAACCAAACAAACAGAGTGAAAAAGAAAAAGGGAGAACAGGGGAGAAATAGAAATACATACCAGGTTAATCATCAGGCAAAAGCTTAAGCAACAGCTCCTGTACTCCCCTGACCTGTCAGAAAAAGAAAGTTTATAGAGTTCTCTGTTGTAAGAGCCCCCAGTACAATGGAAGATGATTAAGCAACATGGGTACCATTAAATGATGCTGGATCTGCCACAAGCGAGAGTTGTTATCCATGTAGCGCTCCTCAGGGTAGAGTTGCCACATGAGAGGTAGCTGGGAGGTAAGAAGGTGACTTGGTCTAGCTGCGTCACCTAAGGGAACCTGAACTTGCTGGACTCGTGCCCTTAGGGAACTCGTCTCCTAATGGAAAAAAATGATCAAAAATAAAAGCAAAGATTTCAGAATTTTGAGACTGGTTAGAAACCAAGTTGCTTAAAAGCAAAATCAATTTAAAAAAATAAGCAAAATGTAAACACCTACCTCTTCCACGACGGCCACCCACGTGCGCTGGTATTCGTCGCGGTAGATGCCCTCTTGGTGAACCCAGAGGTGATCGGGTGGAGCCCCCACATCCTCTCCTGCCATTCTGGGCTTTGGGTTCCAATTCTAGCCCTGCTTTTCTCCACCTAAGCCTGCAGCACCCGCGCACAGGACACAGGTGTGACTTTTCGGGTTTGAATGAACTCACCAGTGAGCAAGGTGACCTGGAACTAGCAACCACCAACCAGAACAAAAACTCTTACATGTCTACTTGCACAGCCTGCGTGGAGCCGAGGCCACCTTATCAAGACACTCAAGTGCCACTCCGCAGAGCCTCAGGTCGCGCTAACTCTTGCCTGTGAAGCACTCAGCTCCCGAGCTCAGTGGGGAGCTCTGTGGAGATGTAGGACTAGCACCTCAGGAAGCTGGGCAGTGCTGTCAGTCTCTGCATTCACAAACTGAATGCAGTTAGCGATGGAGTGTGCACAGGCACTTACTTGGGCAGCGATGGATGCGTGTGCCATATTCCCCAGGTAAAAGCCCCTTTCAAGCAATTCCATTTTAAAGGACTGTGAAGGCTGAATTATGTGCATCGCTTTCTAAATTAAAATTCAAAGTTTGTTTTAAGGACAAACAACCTATTTATCAGCTTACTTAGAAAGGTTACTGATAGCAGTTGGGCATTTCCAGAAGGGGGTTTTCATGTTAAGGAAAATATTTAAGGTAGCATCATGGGATTCTGAAGCTGCAAAAGACTTTGGGGATCATGGTGATTGGGAGCGGAGAGCAAATGATGGTTATCCATCTAGGTCCTTGTTTCATTTTAATAATGCTTCAGGATGTCACTGGAACCCGTTTCTCCACAGAGGTGTGCATTTTAATTCTGATTTCACAAGTCAGAAGGCCAGAAAAGGCCTCCACCATTTGAGAGGTGTAAAGGAAGCAAATCTCCTGGGCAAACTCTTTCCATAACGCAGAGTCGGCTCTAACCCCATAAGGGTTTTCTGCCTAGCTCTGGATCTCATTTCAGGGCCTTGCGATTACTTGACCTGCATTTTGCAGGAATGAATAGTTTGTACCTGGCTCCTAGCATCATGGCATGGTTTCACTGTATTTCTTCCTCTGACAGAGCAGATACGGCATTGGGGGATCTGCCCCACTGAACAAACGCCTCCTATTCTCACTAGGTGGCCTTTAGGCAGGAGAGGAACTGTGGCACATCTCTGAAGGTTGCTGAACCATTACTGAGATTGCCAAGAGCAAATGAGATGCCAGAACACGGTATGATACAGCCAAGGAAAAGGCCTGAAAGAACTAATTGAGCCAAACCAAGCCCTCTTTTCAAGGACAGAAGGTTTTTTGTTTTTGTTTTTTTCTTTCTTATCACTGTTAGTTCTCCTTCCCTAGTAGTAGAGGAAGATGTGTTTTAGAGATGTACTAAATGGTCTGATTTCAGAGCATCATAGTTGCTTCACCCATTGTATCCTGAATGGAATTGGCTCTGAGCCCATGGTAAGGCTCTCTAACCCATCTTACTGGGCTCTCTCATCACAAACTCATCTAAAGAACCCCTTCTCCTTCACCAAATCCCAGTTCTCTCTAGGGTTCCTGATTTCGCAGACTCAAAACTTGCAAGTTATCTTGGACTTCATCCTCTTCTTCGGTTGCTGCATCCTATCTGTCACCAATTTGAGCAAGCATCACTGCCACTATATTTGAGACAAACTTTCCCCTAAATAGTAGGTTCATTTCTAGCTCCAAATCCTTTCTTGAGCTTTCTACTTGCCTAACATGCCTCCACAAGCCATTCTGCCTATCTCAATACTATTATGGCAGATGCAGGTGCCTGCCTTCTCTAGGAAAACTTCGGGTCTCCTAGGACTACTGCAGCGTTTATGTCTCAGCTCAAGCTCATATTTTGGCCTCTAATTATAAATTGCCTTTGCACATTTGCTCTGCTTATTTCACAAGCCTTGTCTCCCCTCAAATACAGTATTATAAGGTCTTCCATAAAAGGAATGATATAGTAGTACTGGGCACCTGAAGTGTCCATACTAGTCAGTGTTCCTGTGCACGAGGAGTGAGTGGATATGTACGCGGAGCAGAGAGGGGAAACAGATAGAGACCACATATACGTGGGTGGAGACAGATTCTTTAGGTATATTATACAACCATATTTCTGTCAAAGTCATTTTTTTTCCATTTAGCAGATACAGTTGTTCTGCCTCTCCTTTTCCCCAGGGCTGTGGAAAGGAGAGATACAAACAAAAATATATATATATTTTGAGTACAAAAGAAATAAGTATGGCCATTAAAAAAAAATAGAAACCAAGTATTAAGAGTTTCACTACCATCTCTCCTTCACAGATAGTCAACAACTAATATATCGACATTTAAGCTTGTTTTGAATGAAAAGCAAAATTTTACTGGTTGCACTGACATCAAAATGAAATGATTCCAGTGATATAGAGGGCAGATAAATTGGAGATGATAGTCTCAGTTACTATGAATTACAACAAAGAGGCCTATGAGTCACTACAAAATATTCTCAGAAGAAAGGCCGTGTGATGTGCTGCTGGGACCTAAAGGCCAACATGCTGGGCATCTGTAGGATGAGCCGAGGAACAAACTCCCACTCGTGACCCTGCACTTATGTGTGTCACCACTCACGGTGAAGCTGCTGCATGAGCACAAGCCAAAGGCTGAAGGCCTAAGATTAAGATGAAGGATCATACAATCACAGGTTGTATAAATTGGAAACCATTTCCCTAAAATGTCCTTCTTGGAACACTTGCCTCTAACTTTTTCCTTGGTCAGATACATTTGGGAATCTTATAGTCACAAGGCTCATAAGTGTGGTAAAACCTCTGGCCAGTCACACAGTAAAGAAACCTTATTTTAACATTTCCCAAATTCATTTGACTAGAGAACATTCTTCTGCACATGAAACTTGTTCACAAAATTCAGAACATCTTGAACTAAGATGAATCTCTAAAATCCTCAAGATAAACTCAGGTACAATATGCAATATAATACCTAATATAGACCTCCTCCACTCCAAAGGAATACTACCATCTGCAAATTCAAATGGATTCAAAAAGTGCTTTTATGGCTTTATCATCCATTAAGGCACTAAAGCAGATAGTCCCCATGGGGGTCACCTTGATGTCATGGCCAGAGACCACACTGGCCTAGACACACTATTTCCTAGTAAGGAAATAATTTCATAATTTCATTTGGAGGAAAAATTTAATAAATTTCATGTTAAATGGATGATAAACGACATAGAAAGCCTTCCTTATGAAAAGTATAATTTACTTCCATTTCCAGGTGTTTGAACAATTTGTAAACACTAACTGGTTGAACATAGTTATTTTCTTTGAAGTGAATTAATCAACTGATTTAATCACAATGGGTGAAGTTACTAAGAACACATGCCCTGATTTTGCTACTTGCAGTGGGAATTGGGATATGTTAACGTCTCTACACTTGTTTTTTGAGGTGTAAAATGAGCAATAAACAACGTATTGATTATAATGGTCAGCATTTACTTATTTTATGTTTTATGGATACTGTTATTATGGCCACTTACAGATGAGGGTAGTAAGTAAGGTACAGAGAAGTTAGGTGACTTGTATGAAGTCAGAACACAGGTAGGAATTGTACAGTCTGATTCCCATTTGGGTAGTTTACATGGAAAGGTAGCAAAAAAATAAGTATGCTGTAATAGTCTTTTTCTGTACTCTACTTAAACATTTAGAACTGTAAAATGTAGCCACGAGCATTATAAAAGTTAGAGAATGTTGGTATGATATTTGAGATTGACGAACACCAGCAAGAAAAATAAGGTGTTTTTGTTGTTGAAGGTGCCTAAAGGCACTTTATAAAGTCAATACATTCCATTGCTAAAGATAATAACGAGAAGAGCCGTTGTTGTCCCATTAAGGCAGGGCGTACAAGTCACAAACAGTAACTAATATATGTGTCACAAACATAACTATTACATGGTGTAAAACCGAGACTTAAGAGAAAATTTTGATGGGTCCAATGTAATTGCACACTTTAAGTTTTGCCCAACGTTCATCATTACCAAGATGAATCATGGAAAGAGGTGCCGTGTGATCCTTTTGCGTTAGGTAAAAATGGGGGTTGCCGGTGTATCTGTCAGAGATAATGTCATTGGATGTGGACCCTGTCTGTGGGGGGATTTGGGTTGGAACTGAGTTGGGAGAAAAGAGCAAAGCATCAACACCTCCTCAAGGAGCACGTTGGGAATGTTCCCTTTCCAGTACTGCCATGCCTGCCTGGTTTCAACACTGCGCAGGGAAGGGAAAACAGACATAAACACTCTGATTTAGCACGGTTCCTACAACCCACGTGTAATCCCTAGTCTTGGGAGTTGAAAGAGCTGTACTTTTACCCGTGGCACGTTTGACATTCCTGAAAAGAAAACCTATTTTCCATGGAATTTCACCACGTCTGATATGGAGACAAGGGGAGCTGAGGAAATTGACATTGTGGATATCGACCGCGAGACATCCCAGACCTTTAATACAACTGGAGGCCCCCATTCCCGTGCCCTGCAGCGAACGCGTAGGAGCCCTACGAGCCTATGTAGAACACAGCAGCAGCCAAGCTTAAGAGTGATACTTTTTCAGATACAGTGTAGCACTGTTTCTGGAAGAGGTTACTCACATGAATATAATGTTTCTCGGGCTAATTAATCCGCCTCAGGAGCAGCGAGGCTAAAACTTCCAGGTTCCCCCGCCCTGGGCCACTCAAGCCGCGATCGGGACGTGAGCCCGGGGCGAGCCAAGGGGCATCCCGGGCCGAGGTCACCCGAACCGAAGTTAGGAGGCGAGGGCCGGCGACCGGAAGCGGTCCAGGGAGAGTTGTACAAAATTCAGGGCCGTAACTTGGAAACCGAGCGAAATAAAATAAGACCTGAACTGTCTTAGGACCGAATTTCACAGGAGCGTGCCTCTGGCTCAGGAGGCCGGCGCGCGCGGCGAGGCCGCCTCAAAGGGCTGTCCCCGGAGCGTGTAGGCCGCGTACGGCTCTCCTCAGCGGGCGGGCAAAATGGGCGCGGGCGCTCCAGAGGCGCCGGCCCCGCCGCTCGGGCGCCGCTCTCAGAGCACGACGGCCCGCGAACCGCGAGCGCCGCCTCCCTGCCCTCCCCGCCACCGGGCCTGACGCCCCGACCGCGGCCGGTTACCGCCCTGCGCCCTACGGCCACGCCTGCCCCAACCGGCGCGGGCGTCTCCCAGGTGCCGCCGGGCCGGCCCCGCCCCGCCCCCGCGCGCCCGCCTCGAGCCCCGCCCCTCCCCGCCCCGCCCCGCCCCGCCCTGCCCTGCCCGCGCTCCCCTAGCCCCGCCCCCGCGGAACCCGCGCGCCGAAGCACCCGGTTGGCCAGGCCCGGATTGGGCCCGAGGCGGACGTGAGCAGGGTCGGACCAAGATGGCGGTGCAGGTGGTACAAGCGGTGCAAGCGGTTCATCTCGAGTCGGATGCTTTCCTAGTTTGCCTCAACCACGCTCTGAGCACCGAGAAGGAGGAGGTGATGGGGCTGTGTATAGGGGAGGTGAGTAGGTCACTTAGCCTGACCGGAACCCTGCTGAGCAGACGCAGCGTTTCCCCGGGTTGGGTGTTGGCGGCGCCCAGGGCTGCGGAGGCTACGGGAACCTCTGACCGACACCCTTGGACCGAGACTTGGGATGATCAGGTAGTGCAGGCCCCGTACCTTCTGTCGCTGAACCCGCGTTGAGTCTCCTGCAACGCCACAGCGATCTGCATAATCCTCTGGGTGGGCCTTGCAGTTTCTCCAGATCGAGTGATTACCCCATTGACCAAAACCGCGAGTCAGGCCGCAAAGACACTGTAGTATAATGAGGACGGGAGTGTATCAGGAAGCAGCCAACCACGGTTAGGGTCCCTGGCCTCGACTCCAGTCTTCTTTCTGGGACGCCTTCTAAGGGTATCAGAAAACCAGACAGAGAAGAGGGTTCCAAAGACGCAAAGGTTTCCACGGGGTTAAGTGTTGCAGAGAGGAGAAAGACGATGAGAAGACATACCTTGGTTGACTATAATCCGAAGTAAGAACTCTCCAGCCTTTCATGCTGGTATACAGGAACACATGACCCACGTTTCATAGAATCTCCATCCCTGTACATCAGACGGGCGTAATGTGATCAGTAATGTTTTCTGCTTTTTCCCACTCTAGTTGAATGATGACACAAGGTAAGAATATATTTCTTTACGCATATCTTTTAATCTATATCTTACTGTTAACTCAAAATGATGACAAGCTTGGCAGTATCGTGTACAACTTCTATTTTAACTTACCATTATGAGTCCGGAGCTCCCTCACTGACACACTTTGAATTCCACCCCAACTCTGAAGGTTGGTTTCCACCTTACTTCCTACTTGGAGAATTTTCAGTTTGATATATGTATGATCTTCTGGAAAAAATATGGGTAGTAATACCAAGATCATGAGTGAACCTATGAAAGCTCGTACACATAGAATTTTGTATGACTTGTATACTGCTGTTACATTCCATTTTGTGGCTTTATGTTCTGTCTCCCCTGAAATGACAACGAAATACAGGTAATTTTCTTTGCATCTAAACTGTCAGTGGCTTGCTCCTTCCCTCTGGTGGGCTCTAAAATGATCTCATATGGCCAGAAACTTGAGTGCTTCAGGAGGCAAAAGCTTTAGGTGATGTTTATTTAAATTTCAAAGCATAGCAGAGTGTGTATTTCACAAGCCCACCTCTTTAATACCGGGTATTCTAGGAATTTCACGTGGCCACTGAACACATTATGTACTTAGGCACTCTTCCTTTGTTTCTGCTAAGAATTCACTGCAAATCTTGTTACTTTGCTTTAATATCTTTTTATATTCCAAAATTCAGTTCCCTTTTTTCCCCCTAATTTATCCCCAAAAGGAGTGACTCCAAATTTACGTATACTGGAACTGAAATACGCACAGTTGCTGAAAAGGTATGTATGCTAGAATTTTGCATGATAGAAACTTGCAGTTGGGGAGGGATTTCTTTCCTACTCTGATGATCTCAGCCCAGGATTAATCCGATCTGCGCAGGCCTGCACTTATGGTTGGGTAGGATGTTCTCTCCAGTAAAACCAGATGAAGAGTGTACTCACTGGGACTGGAACCCAATTTTTCTGTTTGCAGCAAATTCAGATGAGGAATCACTCCTTGCCGTTCTCTGCCTGATCTCTGGCCCTTCTCCCTGCTTCCTTGAACTTTTGCTGGTTTTGCTTCCTTGAGATCTGTGAATTCCTTCACATCACTGTTACCTCCTTATCTCAAGTCCCAATTCCTGTTTTGGCAACCTTTTGCTGTAAGCAAACTATGCATAACTCATACTTCTTAGTTTATCGTGACTTTTTTCCTGTCTACAATCCTGCCTCACCTTTTCTGGCATGCTCTAGCCTTCATGGTCTAGTAGAATCCTTTTCAACATTCACTTTTTGGTTCGTTGTGTTTCCAATGTGTTGCAGGCCACTGCTTTTGTAAAATACAGTAAAAATAAATTATGGCCTCTTCTCTGCTAGGCAGATGATGGGCGTGATAAAAACTATCAGGCCAAACAACTCCATCTAGTTTTTACCCCTATATCCAAACTTCTCCATGTTAACCACTTTGCCTCCTTTCTTCCCATATCAAGGAAAGAAGTTTACTTCCTATCCAGAGCTCTTCAAAAAACTCGTTCATCAAATATCCTCTCTTCTGAGTCTTCAACCTTTTGACATTTTTTCCCCCTTAGGATACAGATGTGCTTAAATTACTCTCATTTTACAAAGGAAAGAAAAATAACTTTTCAATCCCTGTAGTTACTAGAATCCTTTGAATAGTCAGACCTCTTAAAAGAATAGGCTACAATCATTATAATTTCTTTACCTTCAGTAGTCACACATACCAAGTTCTGGTTTCCAGTTCCGTCTCTCCAGCCACCTCCCCATAGCTGTATCAGTGGATTATTTCTTGGTGCTAATCTTAAATCTTTCTCCTTGGAACGCTGAACTGTTGGGGGTTTTCTGTTTGTTTTGTTTTTTCTCCCTATTCCTCTTCTCTCCCTCCCGTCCATTATGGTCTCCTCTTCATCCTCCGCATTAAATATTGGTATTCTCCAAGTTTTTGGCTTGGCCTCCTTGCCTTCCCAGAATGTCTTCTGGGCAACATTACCTTCCCTATGGCTTTAGCTACAACATTGAAGTTCAATCTCGCTTCAAATCTTTCCTCTGATACTCACTGTGGGACTTTGGGCATGTTACTTAACATCTGTGAGCTTTGATTTCTTTGTTTGTAAAACAGGGATAATGACAGTGACTAACCTCATAGAATTGTTGGGAGAGTTGAATTTGGGTAATATACGAAAACACTCATTTGTGAACTAGACACGGTAATAGAACCAACCTGTCCACTGGGGAGTTATTTTTATTTAGATAGTTATTTTTAATTTCAAGTTTTAATTGAAATTCCAGTTAACATGTAGTGTAATATTGGTTTTATGAGTCAAATTTAGTGATTCATCACTTACATACAACACCCAGTGCTTATCACAAGTGCCCTCCTTAATGCCCAGTACCCTTAATGCCCAGCCCACCTCCCTCTATCAACCCCTAGTTTGTTCGCTGTAGTTAAGAGTCTGTTTTATGGTTTGCCCCTCTTTGTTTTTTCCCCTATGTTCGTGTTTTGTTTCTTAAATTCCACATATGAATGGAATCGTATGGTATTTGTCTTTCTCTGATAGACTTATTTCACTTAGCACAATCCACTCTAGCTCTGTCCACACAGTTGCAGATGGCAAGATTTCATCCTTTTTTATGGCTGACTAATATTCCTACACACACACACACACACACACACACACACACCATATACCTCCTTTTCCTTAGCCATTCATTAGTCTATGGACATGTGGGCTCTTTCCATAATTTGGCCGTTGTTGTAAATATTTACCAAGTTAATAAATGGAAAGCACTTTTCCAGGTGCCTGACACATGGCAGGTAGCCAATAAGTATTTTGTTAATATCTAGTAGATAATAGTAATATCAATTATCCCAAGCTCTAGAACTTCATACTCTACTGCCTCTTTCAAGTTTAGCTGGACAGAGGCATCTTAAACTAACATGTTCAAAACTAAACCTTCCCTCTTGCTCAAACCCACTCCAACATTCCTCCACCACAGTAGTTCCCAAGCCTGGGGGTGCCTTGGAATTACCCAGTAAGCTTACGGAAATCCTGATGCCAACTCCGTTGGTCTGGGGTGAGACCTCGGCGGCAGGAGTTTGAGAACTTCCCCAGGCGATTCTAACACGCAGCCGTGTTTGGGCACCACTCAAAGCCATTCACAACTGTAGTTTGCTTCCGTTTTATTTCCAGCACCTCATCCCAACTGCGGCCACCTTATTGGAGGTCCTTGTCACTTCTGTTCTTGAACACTTGCTATCCTCTCCCCAGTCTTGCCTCCAGTCTCTTGCCTCTAGTCCTCTCTTCTGGTTGCTTAGGGTATGATCTTTTGAGAACGTAAGTGTGACATAAGTGTGCTTAAAATCGGTGCATTTCCCATTACCTTTAGGATGAAGCTCCATTAGTTAAGCATTCAGGGCCTTCTTGATATCATTTCTGTTTATTTCCAACTTCTAACCATGGTAAATTACAGCATTTTCCAGGTTATGTTGTACTGTTCCATTCGTTGTATCTGTTGGGTTTTATGCTCGGACTGCTTCCCTCTCCTCTGCTTGGTTAACTCCTTATCCCTTGCAGCTGCCACCTGTCTCCTTTAAGGAATCTGCCCTGACCCGTAGGCTAGGTTAGAAAGGGTTCTCTGTGCTCCGACTGCTCCTTGAGTGCGTGTGTGCTGTCCTCGAGCTGTTCACCTATCTCTCTTCCTGGACATGACTACTGTATCCTGTTCATCTTTCTGTACTTAGGCCTTCATGCAGTGCCTTACGTACAAGTATATAGTCAATAAACATATGTTGTACGAATGAACATACATTCCCTAAAATAGGAAATTAGTGTTTACCTGCCTGTGAGCCATGGAGAGGCATGCCAGGGGCCTCAAGGTCCTATAAAGGGCGTGATGGTAAATACATACTTTGTTGCAGTTACTTAGCTACAATACATAAATGAACCAACGTGGCCAGATTTTGCCCAAGGGAGGCTGGGCAGGCCAAACTTTGCTAGCCCTTGTTCTGTACCAAGACAGAGGAGCAAAAGCAACTGGGTTTTAGTACTTGAGTTCCAAGAGTGAAAAGGCGTGGGGCCAGTCTAGCTAAACTGGAATATTTTATGTGACTAGGAGTGTAACAGAGTTAGGGTTAGGGTCATTCCTAACCCTAACCTTAACCCTAACCCTAAGCCTCAAGCCCGTCAACTACCTGTGGCTTTCAGGGACATCTGTGAGTCCTTTGTGGCCTTTATTTATACTTGTCTTATTTTCTTTTTTATCTGTGTCTGGGCTGGTCTTGCCATCCTATCCTGAACTTCTTTTCCTCCTTCCTCTAGGCACTGAAATCTTATCTTACAACAGAGAGAGAAAAAAGTCACCCTGGGCATCAACTCCTACTAAAATACATTGCCAGTCTTAATGATGTAATTTTATTTTTCAGGAGTCCATGCCCTCATCTGGAATTCTGTATTGATTTGTACTGGTCAAATAGATACTAAACTTCATGAATTCAGTGATCTTATCTTTTTAGTAGATGTTATCATGGCTTATCTTTGCCATCCTTTTATTTTTGGTCTTTTTGTATACTGATATTTAAAGTGTGTTTTTCTTATTAGCAGCACTTAGTTTTTTAAAAATCTAGTCTGATCACACTCCAATTATATTTAATGTAATTGTTGATATATGTGGGTTATGGCTTTATCTTTTTGCTTTGTATTAGACCGGCTTGTTTGCTTTTTCTCTTTTTCTTGGCTTTTGAGTCAGTCAGATATGCTTTATTATTATTATTATTTATTATTATTATCTCACTGGGAGCCTCCCGGTTGCAACATTTTTTTTCACTTTCCTTCAATATGCATTCCTGATTTGTTCATTTTCCTGATAACTATTTCCTGATAACATTTCCCTGATAATGCTAGAACCTTAGAATACTTTAATTTCATCCTTTAGATTAGTTGTCACATACTTTAATTCTACAGATATGTTAAGCCCCCTGTGGCATTGTTACTACTGTTTCGTGTGGTTAGTATTCATTTATATTTACTCACATATTTTACCTTTTATAGTGTTTTTCATTTCTTCCTCTGTATCTGGGGTTTTCCTTCTTCCTGAAGAGGTCTCTTTAGTACTTCTGTGCCGATACTGAAATCTCTCAGTTTTTGCTTCTGAAAATGTCTTTATTTTGCCTTCATTCTTTGAATATAGAATTCTTGGTTGGTGGATCTTGTCTTCATGCACTTAATATGTCCCTACATCCTCTCCAGGCCTTCATAGTTTCTGTTGAAAACTCAGCTTTTTGTCCTGTTGTTCCTTGTTTCTATCTCTGCTTTTGATTTTCTTTATTGTGTACTCTGTGCCTGCCAGACACTGTACCGTTGATGGGGATAAAAATATAACTAAAACATGATCTTTGCCTGCCCTTCCAAAGCTTATGTTCTGTAGAGGAGAAAATTATGTCTACATGCTATAAACTATAGTGAGACGTGTGTATTATAAAAACAGTTGTACGGGAGGGGAGAGTGAGCAGGGAATTTGAAGCTGTGAAAGACTTCACTTGGTGGAAAAAGGCAAAAAGCTGACCACATGTGCCTAATGGCTGCCTAATGGTGCCTTCATGAGTCTCCTCTGTGATTTCACATCTGCCAATGCCACACCTATGTTTTCCCATGAAACTTGTAAACCATACTTCTAACCCTAACCCTTCCTTTTTGGCTCTTCTTGGTCTGCCTCATCTGAAACATTAAGTTGGGCCTGGACCCCTGCTCCCTCTCCCTGCTCTATTCCTTGACTCTTATTTACATCTTCTTATCCTAGATCAGCTCATTTCCTTCCCTCCTGATCCTTTTCAAACTTAGATCTGCCTCCTGGGTTTCACTGAGATTCAACCTTGAAATTTTAGAGGTTATCCTTATCAACTTCCTGTCCTCTATCACCCAGGGCCATTAGTTACCAAATCTTGTGGATTCTGCCTTCGTAATGAATCTCAAATCTGTTTCTTCTGTCTCTTCAATCCAAATCTCAAATCTTCACATCCAGGCTTTCTGAAACAGTACCCTTCCTTCCTGTGCATCCTGCCGATCATGGTGTCGAGGCCCCATACATTTTTGTCCTGATCTTTCTTGGTCTTACTGTCTGCCATTCCATCTCAAGTTCTGTACTTAAAGCAGTTGGCCAACATGTCTCCCAGACATCTTACTTATATCAGTTTGGCACCTACAGAAATTCTTTGTGTTTGTACACACGCACACACACTCAGAGCAGTCAGGAAATAGTACACTTGTTCGCCCGTGACGAGTTTTTTCTAATCAAAGTGACTCCTTTCCTCTAAGCTCTTGTAGCATTGATTTACTACATGATTTCATTATCGTTTCATGTATGATACCTGCTGCTTAAGCAGACTGATAGCATTTTGAATACTTGGACGTCAGCCTCTGATTGTCAGCCGTGGATTGTCAGACTCTGACTCTTGTTCTTTTCTGTGAGAGTATCCTGCACGTAGTTGTTAATCAAATGGTTATTAGTTATCATTCAGAACACTGTTCCTTCATCCAAATGTTAGCCTTTATGTTTTTATTTTGAAATGCATATATTGAGGTCGGATGTCTTCTATTTGACATATTCTATTATTCATGAGAAAATCATCCGTTTTCTAAATGCAGTTTTTAACCTGATAATATAATACAATACACGTGTTATTGGAGAAAGACAGAATTAAGTATTTCTGTGGCTTTCCCTCTAGGTTGACACCGTCAGAATTGTCCACATTCACTCTGTCATCATCTTGCGACGTTCGGACAAGAGGAAGGACCGAGTGGAAATTTCTCCAGAGCAGCTGTCTGCAGCCTCCACAGAGGCAGAGATATCCTTACTAGTCAATAAGAAGTTTGGACGTGCTCTGGAACTTCTGGGCCAGGCTCCTCCGTTTGCTGCCTTAGCCTGCTTGTGGAAATTTCGCAGGTTTCCTTCCTGGTGACTCTTTCCCAGTTTTCATATTTACCTGACAGGTCCAGTTGTTTGATTAATCAGATTTTCTTCCCATTTTTCCTTTTGAGTGGCTTTTATTAGAAAAATTAGAAATTTCTAACGTTCCTGCTCTTAAATGCGGGAAGATCCCAAGGTCAAACCTGTGGCAATGAACTTTATGGGGGAGTTCCCTCCTCCTTCCTTTCATTCCCCCACTGCCCCTCTCCAGCTCCCTCTGTCCCCCTCCCAAGTTTTCCTAATATGATTTCATTTCTAGGCCTTAGATGATCTTGGTCTCCATACTTTGAAGAGATTTCCTTTTGAGGCTGCCTCTCAAAAAATGCATTGCTGAAAACCGAATGCAATATTCCCTGTTAAATATAACCAAAAAAGTATCAAATGCGACATTTGCATAACTAACCCTATGATCGGGACTCCATACCTCAGCTATAGCAAGTTAAAGTTGCATCAGTGGCTTTTAGTAATTCAGTGTTTTTTATTATTAAGTTTATCTTGTCAATTAAAAGTAACTTTTAAAAATAGGCAGTTTACATGCTCAGTACAAACTTTAAAAGGTACAAAAACATGTACAAAGTAAGTGTTTCTCTCCGACCTCAATGCCTCAGTTCTCTCATGGTCTGTCCCTGGACATAACTAGGGTTCTCAGGTTTTCATGTATCCCCTACCGTTGAATTCTGAGCATATGGAAATGTACACGAATATTTAAAAAAACTAATTAAAAAAAACTAATATATAACAGCTCATGACTTTGCTTAACAGTGTGTATCCAGACAGTTGTTCACATTGTACTTGGAGGTGCAGAATATAACCCTGGACGACTGCTTTGTCCTTGTGCAGGTGTTTAGGTTGGCAGGAGCCCTTTCCTGTGCTGCCGTGTAACCTTACACCTTACCCGCAGTTCACAAATGTGCACTTGGATCTGTACGGTCTGGTCTGAGAGCTGGAGCTGCTGGAGCAAAGGTTGTGTGTGCTTGTAGCTGTAGCTGCTTAGCCAGCTTTTTCTCTGGCGGTATTCAGGGGTGCCTGGTGCCCTGCGCCTTCGTAAACACTGTGGGTTATCACAAGTTTCTGTTTCTGTGCTCCCAGGCCAGGGTATGTCAAAGGTATCGATTTTTGCCAATCTGAGTGGCAAAAAACTTTATCTTATTTCTTGTCATTTTAGTTAGTATTTTTCTGATTATGACTAAATGCGGTCAGCTTTTAATTTTTAAGAATCATTTATATTTTTCAGAATTTTTAAGAATCATTTATTTTTTTCAGAATTATCATTTCTTTGCCCATCTTTCTGTTGCTTTGGAAATCTTTTCCTTAATAATTTGTAGGCACTCTGTGTTAAGTGTTAAGGAAATTAGCCCTTTGTGATAAGGATAATGATTCTACTCAGATTATTCGTGGTGTGTATGTATTTCTCCAATCAAATTAGTTTCACATTTTTTATATAATCACATGTATCAGTGTCTTATAGCGTGTACCTTTTGCATCTTTTACTCAAACTCTATTTTGACAGAATTATAGATTCCTGGGAAGTTACAAAAATAGTATAGCAGGGTTCTTGTACCCTTGACCCAGTTTCTCCCAATTGCTACATCTTAAATAATTGACAGTACAATATGGAAACCAGAAAACTGACATTGATACAATGTGTGTCATTCCATTGCCATTTTGTCACATGTGTTAATATATGTAACCAACACAGTAGTCAGGATGGCAGAATTGTTCCATCACCATGAAGATCTATGTAGATCTGTGTAGATCTATGAAGATGGCCCCTGTAGAAATCACACCCACTCCCTCAACCCCTGCTCCAGCCCCTGGCAGCCTCTAATCTGTTCTCCATCTCCCAGAAAATAATTGTATTATTGTTATTATTGTGATTACATATTACAACTTCAAAATGAAACTAGTCCAGTCCTATAATGGGGGATGGCTGGAAACACTGTTGAGTGTTACTGCACTTGGAAGTTACAATGACTATTTCTTAAGCGTTTCAGAAAGGTCTTGTGCGGGTTACTGCTGCTCAAAGTGGAATTTCCCCAGCCTGCAAGCTGAAGGAGTGGGTTTAGAGAGGTTAAGTAACCTCTTTTGGCATTCAAAAAAGTTATTTAAAAGCTTATCTAAATCTTTGGAATTTAGGATTTGCTATATAGAAAGGATTATTGCAGGTTTTTTTTTTTTTCAATCATTGCGTTTTAATGTAAGTAATTTGCAGGGAAACAAACCAGCGTCTCACAAGGGCAGCAGAAGGGGCAGCTTCTTATCTCAACTCAGAGCCTCAGGTAGAGTTATGGGAACTTTTTGTTTCCGGATCAAAAGAAGAAAATACTCTTTGGTGGTGTACTTCTAGACACATGGGGAGACCAAGGTGGGTCCCTGGTCATTTGGTGTCTGAAACCATCCCAGTGGCCATCGTTGACACTGGCGGGCTGCCAGAGAGAAACCAAATGAATTTTTTAAATCTTGTATTTCTTTTTCAAAACTGTGACTAGGATGGAGCTAGACAGAGGATAGAAGATATTAACTCAAGTTAACAATGTAAGTGAGTTCCAAAAATTTAGATAAGCTTCTTTTCCGATAGCGCAGTGATGAGCATTTACCTGATCAAATGTTGGCTAATTGGATTAAGAGGATATAACTATATACCTTAATGGAAGCCAGATGGATTCTATTTTTTTTTTATTTTAACTGATTAATTAATTTTTAAAGTAATGTCTACACTCAACCTGAGGCTCAAACTCCCAACCCTGAGATCAAGAGCTGCATGCTGTGGCGCCTGGGGGGCTCAGGGAAGCGGCTGCCATTGGCTCAGGTCATGATCCCACGGTCCTGGGATCGAGCCCCGCATCGGGCTCCCTGCTCAGCAGGGAGCCTGCTTCTCCCTGTCCCTTTGCCTGTCCCTCTGTCTACTTGTGATCTCTGTCTCTCTGTCCAATAAATAAAATCTAAAAAAAAAAAAAAAAGAGTTGCATGCTCTACCAACTGAGGCAGCCAGTGCCCTAAGTTGATCCTAGTTATAAAAAGAAACACCTTTGGCTTTAAATGGGAGGTCTGGGAAAGTCTGGGTATTGACCTTATTTCATTCTTTGGTTGAGTTAAGTTGTAATAGGTTTATTTAAAACCTCAGGATGCTTTCTGAGCCCTCATTAGCATCACAGATTTTCCCCCCCGCAAGTTGGAAATCCCTTGACAGACACACAGGTTGGCTGAACTAACAGGTCGTCCCATGAGAGTTGTGGGCTGGTACCATTCCCACCCTCACATCACTGTTTGGCCTTCACATGTTGGTAAGTATTATAGCCTTGTATTGTTTGTTATTTTTATTTATTTATTTTTAAAGATTTCATTATTTTATTTGAGAAAGAACAAGCGGTGGGGAGGGGCCAAGGGAGAGGGAGAAGCAGCGAGAGGGGAGGCTCCTGGGGGGCTCGATCCCAGGCCTCTGAGATCATGACCTGAGCTGAAGACAAACACTCAACCGACTGAGCCACCCAGGTGCCCCATGTTTGTTGTTCTTAGAAATCAGTATCGTCTTTGTCTGTTACATGAATGATGGTTATTTTAAATCATACTTTAATTATCCTTAAACAGGTGCCCTTGTTTTTATTTTGCTATGTTTTAAAAGTAATGATTTATTTCATACTATTTTTAATAGAGGTATAATTTCTGCTTCCCATTTTCAATGTCTTCCAGACAGACACCATTACTAACTAGAGCCTGACAGTTGGCTGACATAAAAAAACATTAAATTGTCACTGAACCTTGGTGACTGCTGAATACCACCATCTAGTACACTCCCATTTGGAAGACTCTAAGGGGTGAGGGGTGAGATTTACAAAACTGAGGTTTCACACATATTCCTTCTGAGCTGTTGAGGCTCTAACCTAACCTCCTCACCCCACTAATCCGTACAGCGTAACAAAATGGTTTTCTCTCTTTTTATCTTTACCACTTTTCTGAGTGCTGGTCATTTTGTTGTTTCTGCCTGACTTCGTGAGAGAAGTAGAGGAACTTCGCTTAGGGAGAGTGAGCTAACATTGTTTGGCATATAACCGTTTGCTAATGGTTCGTGAATGTTTTCTCCTCCAGTCCTCAAAGCAGCCGTGAGTTAGAGATACTCCCCGCAGTGTACTGATGGGTAACCTGAGGCTTACATGGGTTAAGTTCACTTTTCACTGTGGTGTTCTTTTTCCAGTCTAGGGGCTTGAGATAATTGTAAATTCTGCATTCACCTGCACCACGGCGCCAGTGCCAGAAAGGCAGTAGCAGCGCAGTGTGGGACTAGAATGGCAGATGAGTGGTCCTCTGGGTTGAGCGTGGTGGGTGGGGAGGGAGGCCTCCCAGAGTCACGTGGGAGAGCTGCTGCGAGATGCGCCTGTCTTAAATGCATCTTTCCCACCTGGGCCTGCTATAGTAGTCTCTGGGGTAGGTCCTAGGTGGGTATGTTCTTTTCATAATATACTCCTCAAAGAATTCTGGTGTGTAGTCCCAGTTAAATACTGGTACAGAGTAAGGGAGCGAATAGACTTGCTCGATTTCTTGCTGACAGAAATTTACCTGACCTGTGGCTAACATTAAGAGTGACATGCCGGAGCACCTGGGTGGTTCAGTGGGGTAAGCCGCTGCCTTCGGCTCGGGTCATGATCTCAGGGTCCTGGGATCGAGTCCCTCGTCGGGCTCTCTGCTCAGCGGGGAGCCTGCTTCTCTCTCTCTCTCTCTCTCTCTCTCTGCCTGCCCCTCTGCCTACTTGTGATCTCTCTCTGTCAAATAAATAAATAAAATCTTTAAATAAAATCTTTAAAAAAAAAAGAGTGACATGCCTAGGATATCTTGTGTCAACAAAAAATATATCATCAAGAGAGTTTTTTCAATTGGAAAACAAAAAAGATTGAAGTGGAGCTTGCAGTAACAATAGAGGTGTTCTTAAACCTATGTTTCAAGCTTAAAGTTGATAAATAATACACAGAATTCCTGAATCTCTTGCCCCAGATTCACCACATTTTCTTCTGTTCTATGTTTGTGTGTGTGAGTATGTTTTATCTGAAGTATTCGAAAATAAGTCACAGCCAGTATTCACCTTAACTCCTGAATAATGTTTGGTATGAATTTCCTAAATGCAAGGATATTCTCTTACATAATTACAGTATATTTATGAAAATTGAGAAATTAATATTAAAATATTATTATTTAAGTTACTGACCTTATTTAAATTCTTCAGTTCACTAATGTCCTAATAAGTGTTGTTTTTATAGCTGTGAATATATTCCTGTAAAACCTTAATATCACTGAATAAATTCAGTGTTTGGTTTTATCTAACTTTTACTAAAAAATAATAGCAATTTTTTCCTGCCACCATTAACACTAAAATCAGATTTGCCTCAAATTTCTCCCATAATAGTAGCATAGCCAGAGAGAAGTAAGTACCAAGCACCAATGAAAGGAAGGTTGGAGTGTATTTATTCCTGAACAATATCGTCGCTATGGTAATGAGTACAATGGAGAATTTTCTTGCAAAAAAGAAACTCTTAAGAACTTGGGGAAAAAAAGCTTTATCAGTCTCTGGATGTTTTCTTCAGCTGTAAATAATGCGATGATTAAGAAGCCAAAGGAAAATAATTTAACACAAAATAAATTTGGAGACTAGAGCATTGAGATCTTACACTGAAAAAAATAGTAACACCTAACTGGGTAAGGAAAGGGAATAAAGAACAAAATGGAAAGCTCAGAGTTCTTACAGCATGGGGGCTGGGAATGGCAGCTTTACGTTCTGTCAGGGAACAGGTGTGCTAGAATGTCTTTTCAGTCCCTTACAGGTTGGGAAGATCTTTTAATTCTCTGTGCCACGGTTTCCTCACTGACAGAAAATCAGAATATGTGAAATCCTGTATAAGATGTTCTGTCCCATGCTTATTAGCACAGTAGCAAAGCATTTATCTGTACAACTCGATGTGGAGAGAGCATGACTGGATATCTAAAGTTGAAGGGCATGGGGCACCTGGGCGGCTCAGTGCATTAAGCCACTGCCCTCGGCTCGGATCATTATCCCAGGGTCCTGGGATCAAGCCCCGCATCGGGCTCCTTGCTCGGCAGGGAGCCTGCTTCTCCCTCTGCCTCTGCCTGCCGCTCTGCCTGCTTGTGCTTGCTCGCTCTCTAACAAATAAAATCTTTTTTTTTTTAAGATTTTATTTATTTATTTGACAGAGAGAGATCACAAGTAGGCAGAGAGGCAGGCAGAGAGAGAGAGGAGGAAGCAGGCTCCCCGCTGAGCAGAGAGCCCGATGGGGGACTCGATCCCAGGACCCTGAGATCATGACCTGAGCCGAAGGCAGCGGCTTAACCCACTGAGCCACCCAGGCGCCCCTCTAACAAATAAAATCTTAAAAAAAAAAAAAAAAAGTTGAAGGGCAGACAACACTGGAAGATCTCCAAACTGTAGATAAAACTAAAGAAAAAATCCTCTCCCAACTGAACTGCTCTTCACAATGGCTAGATTGGTTAGCAAGTAGCTACACGATTCCTCACATTGGACTTCCAGAGCCTGAGGAATCGTGTAGCTACAAAGATATGTAGCTCATCTCAAAATGGCTGTTGAAGAGTCGAGTCAAACTGGTGCCCTGTGTTAGCAAGTCTTGGGAAAAAACATGAGTGATGATTTAAAGTGTGTACAGGAATTATGTTTAATGGGAATGACAAGTGGGGTGCCTGGGTGGCTCAGTGGGTTAAGCCGCTGCCTTTGGCTCAGGTCATGATCTCAGGGTCCTGGGATCGAGCCTCCCATCGGGCTCTCTGCTCGGCCGGGAGCCTGCTTCCTTCTCTCTCTCTCTGCCTGCCTCTCTGCCTGCTTGTGATCTCTGTCTGTCAAATAAGTAAATAATAAAATCTTTAAAAAAAAATAGGAATGACAAGTGAGAAGGAGTTAAAAGTGATTAGTCAACAAATTTATAATGGATGCAACAATGTAGTCACAGTTTCTGCTGGTTTGGACCTTGTGATTTTATGAGGAAGAAAAACAGTTAAAATACTAAAGGGGAAATAAAGAGTAACTACAATAAGGAATACATAAAGAGCATTTGCACCAGCAAATTAAAGCAGCAAATGTAAAATAAAAGCCTTAGGACTAAGAAATGAAACAAGAAGAAAATGTCATTAAAGATAAGCTTTACAGAGAGGGAGACAACCATAAGAAACTTAATCTCAGGAGACAAACTGAGGTTGGTTGGGGCGGGGGAGGGCCAGGGCGGCTGGGTGATGGACATTGGGGAGGGCACGTGCTATGTGAGTGCTGTGGAGTGTGTAAGCCTGATGATTCACAGGCCTGAGTCCCTGAGGCAAATAATACATTATGTGTTAATTAATTGAATTTAAATTTTTTTTAAAGAATTAAGGACAGCTTTAAACTTAGACTTTAAATTTAGAAAAAAAAAATAAAGATAAGCTTTAAACCTAAAAGAGTAACAGGCTAGGTTAGCTCTATAGAGAAAAGAAAAGTCACAGTTACATCATTAGTGAGAGAACATTCTGTAATGAAAGGCACAAACTCCAAAATGTTAAATTATGTCCCCCCCGCCATAGCAATAAGATGTGCAAAGGACAAAGTTTTATATGTAGGAAAGAAAGTGGAAACTAGTTTGGAGCAGAACTTGATAACCCACTTCCAGGATCTTACTCCTTCAAGAGTATAATGTGAGTCTTTTGGCTTTGGATTGGGTTTTGCCGTGAAGGAGCAGGGATATAAAGTATGTGAACAAAGGATGGTGTGGGTCAAACAGACCTGCTAATGCTTTGGAACTTGATTATGAAAGGATTTCTGACTTACAGAAAAATTACAAAAACAGCAGAAAGAACCACATTCAATAATTGTTAACCTTTTGCCACATTTGCTTTATCATTTTCTCTATAGACACAATTTGAGAGTAAGTTGTAGACATGATGCTCCTTTATCCCTAAATACTAAATTGTATATTTCTCAAGAACAAGGATATTTATTTCCATAACCACCGTGCAATTACCAGCATCAGGAAAGTTGACATTGATAGCATCCTTTTATGTGATCTACAGAACTTACTCATATTTGGCCAGTTCTCCCAATTCTGTCCTTTGTAGCAGTTTTTCCTTTCCAGTCCAGAGCCCGTTCTCAGATCATGCATGGCATCTAGTATCATGCATGTCCTTTTAGTTTCGACATGGACCAGTTCCTTAGCTTTTTTGTCATTCCCAAACCTCTGAACTCACTTCTTCTTTCACATTGAGCAGATAATACTGCTTCCTACTTTATTTATTTATTTTAGAGATTTTCCTTATTTATTTGACAGACATTACTTTTTCATTAGAAAGGAATTTTCTCCATTTCTCTTTACTCACCTACTTCTCACTGGGCTCACCTTCTCCTTGTCCGTCCTCTTAGCTAATAGACATCCTGCCATTCTGGCCTCCCATGACTTGAAGAACCTTACACTCTTCATTGTGCTTCTTTCTCCAACACTGCTTTATCCCTGGATAAACTGGATTTTCCCTATCATTTATTTGTTCCTTCAAGAAATAAATTTGAGTGTCTCTGTGTGTCCAGCCCTCCAGGTGCTGGGAATAAAGCAGTGAAGGAGAAAAACAAGGCCTCTGCCTTCATGGAGCTTTACCTCATGTTTAAGAAAAGGCACAACAAAAAAAAATACTTGCCAATCCCAATTCTCCTTCAGGTCAAAGACATTTCTCACTTTTCATTTGCACTCTTCACCCTGCTCTAGTCTGCCTCCCAGTCCACTGAAAGTAATCAGTGACATCCATTGAAAATCTAGTAAACATTAGGGGCACCTGGGGGGCTCAGTCAGTGGAACATCTGACTCATGGTTTTGGCTCAGGTCTTGATGTCAGGGTCCTGGGATCGAGCCCCGTGAAAGCTCCATGCTCAGTGTGGAGTCCGCTTGAGATCAACTCTCTCCCTCTCTCTCTACCCCTCCCTCACTCACATGTGTGCTCTCCCTCCAAAAAACAAAAACAAAAACCAGAGAGAAAAATCTAGTAAACATTTTTATGTCTCTGTCTTCTGTAGCATTTGATACTACAATGATTCTACTCCTTAAAAACACTTCTCAGTTAATGAGGAGTGCTTGGCTCTTAAGGATAGAAACTGAGCTGAGACTGAGAGTTGAAACACCTTGTCTGAAACCAGAGATGGCTCGTAATGGGTGGAAGCAGCATTTGAACTATTTGTATCAATAAGGGTTGGTAGGAATGCTGTTTATGAACATAGGAAATGGAGGAGGAAGTGTGGGTGGAGGAAAAGGTAGTTGAAGTCATGTCATACCCACACCGCTAACTTACCAAAATGTTATCTATACGTAGTTTGCAAAAGAGAAAGGAAAGGGATTTAGATGGTGTAGGTTATTTCATAAATCTCACGAGACTTTATTGTCCTTGTAAGTGTGTATGAAAAGGAGAAATATGCCTGTAGCTATACTCCTCGTTTTAAGATCTGCTCAGTTCTTCCGGACTGAGGTAATTGGCACTGCAACAAACAGTGATGTATTAGGTATTCTACCACCAGCGTTGGATTGGATCAATCTCCCGTGACAGATACAGGTTGCACTTTGTTTAAGCTTCCAACCAATCACTGTAACAAATTACATTTTCCCAAACAAGCATTCTGTTCTAAAAGTTACTAGTCAGTTCACTTAGGAAGACAAGGGGGAGAAGTCCCAGTGTTTAAGAATGTATTATTGCCAGGGGCGCCTGGGTGGCTCAGGTCATGATCTCAGGGTCCTGGGATCGAGTCCCGCATTGGGCTCTCTGCTCAGCAGGGGGCCTGCTTCCCCCTCTCTCTCTGCCTGCCTCTCTGCCTACTTGTGATCTCTCTCTGTCAAATAAATAAATAAAATCTTTTTAAAAAGGGAACATATTGCCAAAGTAACTGGGCATAAGTCCACACCCTTCAGCATTTTGTTGTAATACTTGATCTTTTATATTCTTCATAAACAATGAACAATGAGGTCTGAAGACCTCAAATTTTAAAATTTAGTCTCTATTTAGTTTGGGGTACTCTTTTAACTGAGATTTTGTTTCTGCTCCCTGGAATGTTGGTTTTAATTCTGTTGCAGTCTCTATGAGAATTTACTCCATAATACTTCTACATTTCCATTCTTCATTGTCAAGTGTCATGTATGCATTTCCCTAAAAACATCCATCAAAAGGCTTATTTGAGGAAGCTTTTTGTCTACTTTCAGGGCCTTCATTTCTCTTTGAATCTCATGGAAGGAATTATCAAGTTTTGGGGGGCCAGCTGAGGAGTTATTAATCTAGCTTTTCTTATTTAATTGCACACTTACTTCCCTTACCCAGTAAAATGTTTACACTTTGGAAGGTATATTGTCCTTAGGATATATCTCTGTTCTGCCCATAGAGTCTGACTCCTGGGAGGACTATATGCTGCTATTATCTTTAAATCTTTGTGTTTGCAAGATATAGTTTATCGACAGCAGATTTTAATTTTTGTTTATTTGCAGATGTTCGCACACAAGCCATGTACCAGATGATGGATCAAGGCTTTGTAGGACTTATTTTTTCCTGTTTCATAGAAGATAAAAACACAAAGGTATTTGTGTGTGTGTGTGCGTGTGTGTGTGGGTGTGCATGTGTGTGTAAGCACACACACACAGAATAGAGAAAAATCTTTTTGCAATTTTAATAGGGTGGCCAGGGAAGGTTTCAATGAGAAGGGTCATTGAGTCAGGACCTGAAGAAAGTGAGGGAGCAAGTCTTGTGGATTTCTTGGGGCAAGAGCATTCCAGGCAGACGAAATAGCCAGTGCAAAGACCCTAAGGTGAGTGTGGCATGTTCAGAGGACATCAAGGAAGTCAGTGTGGCTACAACAGAATGAGGAATACCATGACCATATGTCCCAGTTTGCCTCTAGCAGTCCCAGTTTTATCCCATTATCCCAGTCTCCTTTTGATTAGGGTTAGGGTTACTTCTTGAAAGTATCCTGGTTTGGACAATAACTCATTTGGTCGTTCTACAATGAGGTCTGAAAGGTAACCAGGGGCCAGATCTCATGAGGCCTTTGATTTGACTGACTTGGGAAGCCACTGGAGGGTGAATTTACGTTTTAAGGGGATCTCTCTGGCTACTGTGTTGATAGTAAACTGGACAGGGGATGGGGGTGGGTACACGGGGAAGGAGGGAGTATGGAATCCATGGCATCTGTGAAAACAGTTAGGGAGATACTGGAGTAATCTAGGCAAGAGTTGATGGAGATTTGACCATGGTGGCCGATTCTGTATATATTTTGATGGTAATAATAATTATATAATTATAATATAATAATAATGGCCACAAGTGCTGCCATTTATCAATCTGTTGTATGGTGTTTGACATAAGCATGCTCTAACCCTGACCATGGGTCTATGAGGATGAGGATTATTATTATTATTTTAGAGAGAAAGAGAGCATGCATGGGGGGGGGGTGGCAGAGGGAGAGGGAGAGAGAATCTCAAGCAGACTCCGTGCTGAGCAGAGAGCCTGTTGTGGGACTTAATCTTACCACCCCGCGATCGTGACCCGAGCTGAAGTCAAGAGTTGGATGCTTAACTGGCTGAGCCCCCCAGGCGCCCTGAGGATTATTATCATCTGCATTTGATGGATGAGAAGCTCAGAGAAGTTGAACAGCTCAGTCAATGGCTAGTCTTAGCAATTTTCTATGTAGAGGGTTTCTGTTTGAATTCTTTATGTCAAGAGGTTTGACTATGTGTCAGTTCAAACAAAAAGAAAATTACCATTTAACATTGTAGGAATGAATTGTGCCAAAACTATCTCAAGTATGCTCTGTCCTTTAGTATCATAGTTATATGGTGAGAAGTTATGTTAATAATGAATATTGTTCATAAAGCCACTTTTTTCCAGAAACAGTAATCTTGAAGTTTCTACTTTGTCTGAAGTGATTTTGGCTTTGTCATTATAAATTTATTTATTGTCATTATAAATATTTGGATAGGTTTGTCAGCTTCCAACAAAACTGTTCAAATGCTCTGGTTCTTGGTTTCTTGGTCCTCATGTTTATAAGAAATTCTCTGCTGTCACATGAACAGATGTTTCATTTAAGGCCATTTCATGTTGACTGAGCTGAGTACATGATCCTTATGGAAATCGGAATCCCTTTTAACCTTCCACTTCTAGAAGGTCTTCGGACACCACCCATATAAGGATATGAGTATTAGGTTTGAATCTACTAAAGTAATCCTTCTCTGTGTGATCTTTCTTTCTGTCTTTCTTTCTTTCTCTTTCTCTTTCTTTTTCCTTTTTTTTTCTTTTAGACTGGCCGAGTACTCTACACTTGCTTTCAATCTATACAGGCCCAGAAGAGCTCAGAGTAAGTATGACAGAGATGTATGCATGCATGTGTGTGTTGGTGGGCTAATTTTCATCCCAGGGAATTGACTGTACAGACCCAATTAAATAAATTATACATCTAAATAATGGAATAATATGCAGCCATTAAAAATATAAGGACATTCAGTAGTAATACAGAAATATCTGCAAGAAACATCATTAAATAAAAAAGGCAAGGTATGAGAATAGTATGTATAGTATGGATAGCATGCAACCATTTGGGTAAGGATATAGAAGAGAAATGTACACATCAACCCTAACCCTAACTTGCTAGTAAATACACAAAATATGTGGAAGGAAACACATCAGTCACCTCAGTAGAGACAAAGTGATGTTTGTGTTTATATCTCAAAATAATATACTTTTCATATTCTTTCTTGATTTACTAATTTTGGATATTATCTATTCTTTTTTTTTTTTAATTTTTTATTTTTTATAAACATATATTTTTATCCCCAGGGGTACAGGTCTGTGAATCACCAGGTTTACACACTTCACAGCACTCACCAAATCACATACCCTCCCCAATGTCCATAATCCCACCCCCTTCTCCCA